>NC_090649.1:469255240-469397740 GCF_040937935.1 Hyperolius riggenbachi | reverse complement strand
CCCTATTAACTACCTGTTTCTGAACACATGATCACAATATCAAGACAGGATCTTTTAGTACCAGAAGCAAATTTCATATAAAAATGTGTGACTTGAGTATTCTGATTACTATTGGATTTAAATTTTAGATCTGTTACTGGAGATGTACTGTAACAAATACATTTTTTTATTATATAAAACTAAATACTTATATGTGTCACTTTTTAAAGTGTCTTATGCTACTAATCATATTATTATTATTATTAATATTATTATTAATAATTACTCTTTTATTACAGGTACACTACACTAGGATAAGTTTCTTCATTAATGGACCGGAAGAAGGTCTTAGAGCATTTGATTCAAGAATCCTCACTGATCCAGTTTATGATAACATCCCTGGCGGCTCTATACGAATTGGACAAAACATGGATGGTATGAGTGTCACACATCTCAAAAAGATGGGACATGCGATTGTATTGATTGTATGTTATAAAATATGAAAATGGTTTAATCGCAAACTATATGATTTTGTAATAACCAATCACAGTAAACAGATAACTCCTCCTTTTAGTGTGGAATCCATAACAGCAACCTTGGTCACAGTAAAGGTTTATTTTTTCAGCAACTGAGGCAGAAAGCACGATGCCCAATGTGTGTTTGAGAACAGAAATAACATAAACCATGGAGGAGGTACTTCTTGGGAGTACAGTGACTGATTGGATCACTGAGAAGCTGTGAAGAAGGGGGTGTGGGCGGGAATAACCTTAAAGGAATACTTAAGTGAAAAAAAAAATGATCTTTACTCACCCGGGGCATCCCTCAGCCCCCTGAAGCTGTATGGTGCCCTTGCAGCCTCGCTCCGATCGTCCCGTCCCCGCCGGCGGCTACTTCCGGGTCCGGCGACAGCCGCCAACAGGCTGGGAACGCGGCTGATTCTCCGTGTTCCCAGCCGCTATATCACCCTCTATGCTGCTATAGCGTATATATATATATATATATATAGCGTGTATATATATATATATATATATACGCTATAGCAGCATAGAGGGTGGTATAGCGGCTGGGAACGCGGAGAATCAGCCGTGTTCCCAGCCTGTCGGCGGCTATCGCCGAACCCGGAAGTAGCCGGCGGTGGGGACGGGACGATCGGAGCGAGGCTGCGAGGGCACCATCCAGCTTCAAGGGGCTGAGGGATGCCCCGGGTGAGTAAAGATCATTTTTTTTTCCCTTTAGTATTCCTTTAATGACCTTTAGAATTACAAGATGATTCCTAGTGGTTGTGCTTTCAACAGTCAAGGTTCTGTAATGAGAGAGACCAGAAGCACGATGGTGCCGTTAGGTAAAGTAGGTGAGAGTAGGGTAGTGAAGTATACTCACAAGGGTGGGTTGCCCTCCTGCAATCACCGACAGAGCCAACGGGAATTTAACTGTTCCCATTCAGTATCCCAGGTAATGCTTGGCAGGTGCTGGTGGTCGGTCACTCTCCTTAGCTATTTTCACACGTGGTGTACCATATACTACCCCGAAGGGTTGGCCTATAGCTATGAAAACTTGTAGAAGGTGCCCAAAATATAACTTTAAGTTCAAATCATAGGATATATACGTAATTCGACCTTACCTCCATCAAAGGACAAACCACATGGGTAGAAATAAATGTATTGAAGCACATTTAAGATAGTCTTTATTGTGCGATAAAGTTATATTTTGGGTGCCTCCTAAAAGTTTTCTTAGCTTAATGACCTTTGACTAACATCAAAATCTCAGCACTGAAAGCACAGCTCATTGGTCTGTGCCTATTACCCACAATGATAATAAGACACCTTTTGCATTTAAAGCACACCTTAACTGAGAGAGATACAAAGGGTTGACATATTTGTTTCCTTTTTAATAATGTAGATTGTCTGGCTGTACTTTTGAGCCTCTGATTCTAATACTCTCAGCCATAGACCCTGAACAAGCATGCAGCAGATCAGGTGTTCTGACTGAAGTCTGACAAGATTAGCTGTATGCTTGTTTCAGGTGTGTGAGTCAAACACTACTGATGCTGAAGAAATCATCAGGATAGACAGACAACTGGTATTATTTAAAGCGGACCCAAACCAAACATTTTTTCAATTCAAAATATTTAGTTGCACCACTCTGACACATACAAATATAAATAAACACTCCTTCAAGCCTATGAGCATTTCAGTGCATGCTTTTCACCCCTCTCTTTTCATAACTTACAGGTGGCAGCCATTAGCAATTCCTCCTTTGCTGGACAGCATCTATTCCACCAGTTTGCCGGAAAAATCCCGGCGATATGAAAAGAAGGGAGGGGTTCCTCAAATAAATGTAAAATATTTTATATTTGTCATCATGCGGCTGAAAAAAGGCTGCTATTTATTATTATAATTTAGAAAATAGATGTTATTTTTGAAATTGTGTATTTTAGATTCGGGTCCACTTTAAAGGGTAATAAATATGGCAACCTCCATATCCCTCTCAGTTTGAGTGTACTTTAATATACAGTGCAGCTTACTACGGTAGGAGAAAAATTAAAGGTTGAATACTGTATATTATACTCTCTTTAATTTGCACCAGCAATAATTTATTGAAGGCTTTATTTTCAAGACTATAACTTTAAACAGACATGGTAACAAGGCTGCCAGCAGTATTAAAGTTGTCTGAAAGCCAGAATTTCTACTTTGCTCTAAGAGATTCTTTACAGCTTGAAAGCTACTATCCCAGAATTTTTTTTTAACAGAACATCACTGAAATGGTTAAACAAAGCACTTTGTCCTGCTATTCAAATTCAAATCCGCATCCAAACTGGAGATAACAGTATCTTTACACACATTGTACCAACATTGGAATGTAAACAAACACAGTATAACAAGTGAAAAGGAGCTCTCTGTGAAGCTCTCTGTGCTTCAGACACACACAGTTCAGAATAGCTCATTAGAAGATGTTAATATATAATAAAAAGCAGTTTGAATAAAATGCAATGACAGCATTTAGGGCATGATAAACTACACTTTGGAAACTTGTAATTTGTAAAAAGACAATATTAATTATGCACAAAAGCAAATATGATAACTGTATAAGTAATAAAAAGTAGGAAAACACATTTTTATTGAATGTTAAGTTGGAGTTTCAAACCACTTTAAACATTAATAAGTAAAAGCAAACATTTTAGACAATATAAAAAAATACATTTTACACTGGTAGATATAAAAAAACGCAAGAAAAAAATAATAATTAAAAAAAAAATTGAATGGTTTTAATTTAAAGAGAAATGGTACCTTAACTTTGCTAATTAAAGGTGAGACGTGGAGGGGCTCATTGCTTCAGCTTAATGAGCTTTATAGCATCCCGCTAATCAAAACGATGATTAAAGGATGATGCAAAATGTTCTTCAGAGGAAATATGAGTCCTTCTCTGCTGCTAAAATATGAGGTGCTTTAACCGTGTATAACTTTCCAAAACGGGACAGTCTATCCCAAGCATTATCTATATAGGCAGTTAGGTAGATAAAAGATGTAGGTCCAGCAAGGTATATATAAAATATATACAAAAAACGAAACAAAATAGATCACAGAAACCATGCTCCATGTATGCAAATTATTACTGCTGTTAAGAGTGTCAGGAGGAAGTCTCCGAGTGTCCGGAGAAAGTTTTAACTTACTAAACCTGGTAAACGCCTTTAATTCTTATTGGCCAGTGATTAGCCAATGTTACCACCTTCATGTAGTATGAGGGCCAAAAGGTTTTGAATAATATGATCAGATTGTGTGGGTAAAGGTCCGTACACACACCGGACTTTAGGCAACGACGGGTCCGTCGTTGCCTCCCGCTGGGTGGGCGTGCCAGCGACAGTCCGGCGTGTGTACGCTCTGTCGTCAGACTGATACGGCTGTTTCTGAGCGATCTGCCGGGCGGATCGCTCAGAAACAGCCGTATCAGTCTGACGACAGAGCGTACACACGCCGGACTGTCGCTGGCACGCCCACCCAGCGGGAGGCAACGACGGACTCGTCGTTGCCTAAAGTCCGGCGTGTGTACGCTGCTTTAGGTGGTAAAATTGGTCAGTGATTGAAAGTTGAAGGTGTGTACAAGGCTTTGGCCTCAATTCACTAAGATCATGCTAGAGATAATAAAGCAAGAGAAAACTTACCTCCACACGTGAGAGAGTTATCTTATCTCTTCATTCCTTAAATTACCTCTCCTGTAGTTAATTTACCTCCTCTGTAGTTATTTTACCTCCTCTGTAGTTAATTTACCTCCTCTGTAGTTATTTTCACACGCAGTTAATTAACAGCCTGTCTTTAACTCTGGAGTTATTTTAAGGATTGGAGAGTTAATTTAAAGACAGAAGAGTTAACTTTAGGCTTGCCTGAGGTAAAATGTTTCCTGAATACTACATGCCTTATCACCATGGTAACAACTCTAGAAGAGTTATTAAAGACAGGAGATAAGCTTAGTGAATTGAGGCCTTTAACCTTTATTTATGTGATAGATGTCTTTACTAATCACTGCATACAATTACCAAAATAGCAAATAACATAGAGCAATTGCCACTCAAGTGACAAGTCATCTAAAGTGCAGAACATTCATTGGGCTGGATACGATTAAAAGCATGGATCTTCTACTCTACTCTACTCTACTCTTCACTTCCACTTTGTCTTATTACTTTTGCAGCAGTCATTGGACTTTTGGTTTTTCAAAAGCTTTTTTTTGTTTGTTTTGTTTTTAATAAGGATAACAGAAAGTACAATACAAATAACAATAGAATACACACAAGCTTAAAAATGCAACATATTTAGTCAATAAAACATACAGAATGTTGAACATTGCAACTTTGTGTTTCCTATCACTTAACTGAAAGACTAAATCAATAAATAGAAAATAAGTCATATATATCAAGCATAATGAACTATAAAAGAAAATGAGACAAAGTGGCATTTTGAGAGCTGAGAGAAATAGGGTATGATAGAGATAGTTTATTATAAATATATAAAAGACATACATAAAACAGAAGAGCAGGTCTACTCTTCACAATAAGTTCATAAATTGTATAAACAAACTTCAAAAATGTTCAATAAACTTCATGAACAATTTTTATAGTTTACAAACTTTATGTCTTATGAAGATCAGCAACCCTTTTGTACTTATTTTTTGTTGTTTAGTTTTGCTAGTGGGCAACCATGTATGGGGGTAAACAATATACTGTACATCTAGTGTTATTATCAATAAGTTGCCCCCCTTCAAAAAAATAAAAAAATAAAATAAAACTCTAGTCAAAAGTGTGATTTTCTTAATTTCATACAACACCTGTCGTAGTTTAGAATCTTGCTATATATAGGTACAGAATATCACAGTTTAAGGCAAATAAAATTAATTACCCAGCTCTGAATCCTTTACCACTTCTATGAAAATACTATTAGTGGACTGATACATAAGTGTGGCATCTTTCATAAAAATGTTGAAGAGACATGAGTACTGAGTTTGAGTCTGAAAGCCTAAAACTATGCCCTTTAAATTTTCCTCATTGCTGATTGTTTCACCCAGAAATCTAAAATAAGTGCAAATGTCCTACAGGGTCACTATCAGGCTCTTCGTCCAGGATGGATGACCTTGTTAATATGGAAACTTAAAAGGAAGTTTTTGCAATTTGTTAACTTTAGTTCATCCTCTTTCTCCCCTCTCTGGCGTGAACTAGGTTTCCGTTTCAAAAGTCAGGTTTATAGAATCTGCCAAAGATAAACCAGTGATTGAAGTGCTCCAGTTGAGCAGCAAAATTATGTTTATGGAAGGATATCAAGGATATACTACCCATATCTCTATTCCAAAAATGTTTAGTTTACCTTAATCCTGGGTTTGAACTAGATAAAACAATCAATAATGAGTTTTTTTTTAAATAAAACAAAGTTAAATGATTATCTACTTGGAAGAGTGGGAAAGTGTGGACCAGGCATTTATTTTTAATCCACTTTGTAAAAACTGTGTTATAGTTGTTTTCTAGTAGGAGTTAGGACATATGCTTCAAATCATTTGAAAACAAAAATGAATGGAGATAAAGACAGCCCCAATTAATAACCTGATTTTTGAAAAAAATCTAAATAACAGTTAAGTGTCAAGGTTAGATAAACATTATAGTTTGCAATCTCTATATAGATCATTTTTCTTTCCTCTGTAGACTTGATTTTAGCCACTTAAGGACCGCGGTGTTAAACCCCCCTAGTGACCAGGCCATTTTTTACTAAATAGGCCACTACAGCTTTAAGGCCTTGCTGCAGGGTCGCACAACTCAACACACAAGTGATACCCCTTCTCTGTCCACCAACAGAGCTTTCTGTGGGTGGACTAAGATCACTGCCAGGATGTTTATTTTTTTAAATAAATATTTATGTTAATATTTTTAAAATAATTTCTTCTATTTTTTTTATTATTTTCATAATCCCCCCTCCCTCCTCCTGCCAGCCAATCAGTGCGATCGCCTGTCATAGGCTTCAGCCTATGACAGCGGATCACCTTTGTGCCTCTGGAGGGGACAGCCGAGTGACACGGCTGTTCCCTGTACAGCGCTGCCTCAGATTGCAGCACTGTACAATGTTAATAGATGGTGGTTTTGACGTGTAACAGTCTTCAAGCGGCGATCGCCTCTGGGGGACTGAAGGCGGTGTGAAGCTCCCTCATTCCAGAGGGGATGCGCGCGCATCGGCATGCGTGATCCCCTGCAATGGCCGCCCAGAGCCATTCATGCCAATCGGCTTGGAGTGGTCCTGGGGCTGCCGCCGCGTTCACTCCAATTGGCGTGGAGCGGTCGGCAAGAAGTGAAGATCTTTCTCAGCCTGAAAACAACAAATTCTGGAGGCCAGAGATTAAAGTGGACCTCTGGTGTAAAAATGAAACCCACATTATCAGCACAAGCAACAGCTGTTATATCACCAGGAAAAAATGTCTAAAATCAACAACTTGTACCATAAAATGCAGGTTTTGTTGGTTAGCCATGTCCACTTTCTAAAGAACTGACTGTGTCATCTGTGATGAATGGTGCCTCATAATGAAGAACTAGGGTACTTTGCGTCTACCTGTACATTTATTAAGGGTGACTGCACAGATTTTCTTGAAGTTCAAATTTTGACTTTACATCAGGATTTTACAATTTAAATTTGAAAGTCAGAATTTGGAATTCATGGAATTCTGATGTATAAATTCCGAATGTTACACAAAATATATTTGTGTAATGCACTTTTTGCATGAATAATGAAAAAAATGTCACTGAGCATGCTCAAGGGACATGAATGAGAAAATCCTGCGCAAAAATGCCAAGCAAAATTGTAACCTATTATGAACATATATTTATAAATTTGCACTAACCATCACTTATCTTATGGTTAGTGTGAAAATATATTCATAATGAATTACAATTTTCAATGCAAACTTGGATTCTATGAAATTTGGAATTTCGTCCGATTTGGAATTCAGCAATTTCCGATCATCCTTATTTCTTATAATAAAAGGTTAAATGTAAATGTTTGTTTGAAATAAAGACAGTAAAAAAAAATAAACAGATCACTGGGTCGTTGCATATGATCGGGAATTAATTTGTCAATTCCTTCACAGTCATCAGGGGGTGAGGTTTGGCTTTGTAAATGTGTATAGGCTACTTTTTGTTAATCACACCTTTACTATATTTCAGAGTATTATAGTGTTGGTGTTCGAATTTGGGTTGCACTTAAATTCAACTTGAATATGCCTGTTCGCATTCAGATATTGCCTAGGGCCCTTCAATCAAAGCAGGGATCCCCTCCTCCATCTTTGTGGTGGCAGACAGCCGATTGTACACACCCCCTAAAAAAACTATAGTTTGAATATTTGTGAAGCAGACGTCATTTCTGTCTGCGTAGGCAGCACTGACTCCACACTGTTTTACTGACTGAGATCTTATTTACTGTGTTCAGCTGTTACTTGCCCCCTGTAGCGCTAAAGGTTTGCGTGGCCAGACGTTCAAACGCAAAAAGATTTTTCAGCATAGCACAATAATATTTCAAAATAAAAATAAGTAAATATATATATAAATATACATATATAGTAGGCTACACAAGCAGTAAGGAGGAGCTCATGCAGTACTTGAGTAAGTGTTGCAGTTTGCATGAATTAAGTGAGAATACTGTGGTGAAACCTATCGGCTAACGTTTGGACCAAAATAACCCACTCGGGGACCTCTACGCCTCTATTCGGAGACCTGTATATAATCTGGCATGTTCCCTTGACCACCCCCTTCAAATCACCTTACCAGCAGTGTAAAAAAAATTTTTCTTGACTTTTAGAGTTTGTTCAAAACTCTAATGGTGTTCCAATTTGACATTTGATGGACTCGAACAATATTGGTCTGTTTGATTGAATCGTCAGTGAATCAAACACAAAGCTGTTCGACCAACACTAGTGAATTGTTTTTCCAGAACGTGCTATAGTTAATGTGTAGCAGTTTACTCTGCAATAAAATGATTGAAAATGTAAAACAGAATAAGCTGGGCTTTTGAATAAAACCTATTTTGCAGGGAAAAGAGCCTTTTTTTCTTTAATTATTTCAGGAGAAGCTGAATTTTGGCAAGTTTTCCCTGTTAGTGAAATACACACGTTACACATTAGACCACATTACTGGAAAGACATGAGAGTTTTAGAACGAGTACAAAAGTGGGCTAATAAATTATACAAAGGGATGGAAGGGATCACTTACAAAGAAATGTTAGACAAACTGGCCCTTACAACGCTTAGAAAAGAAACAACTTAGAGATGATCTAATTAACATGTATAAATATATCCTGTTGAAATATATCCAACGGCAAAATAAATGCTTGAGAAATAAGCATTTTATCCCCAGGGCAAGATAACATGAACTGTGTGTGGAGAAAAGGAAATCTTGTTGCCTGTTAACCTCTTGAGGACCGCAGTGCTAAACCCCCCTAGTGACCAGGCCATTTTTAGTAAAATAGGCCACTGCAGCTTTAAGGCTAAGCTGCAGGGACGCACAACACAGCACACAAGTGATTCCCCCCCCCCCTTTTCTCCCCACCAACAGAGCTCTCTGTTGGTGGGGTCTGATCGCTCCCCCATGTTTATTTTTGTTTATATAAATATTTTTATTACTGTTTTTGTAATAAAAAACCTTGTCACCTTAAATATTTCACCTCCCCACAGCCAGTCAATCATTGCGATCGGCTGTCATAGGCTTCTGCCTATGAGAGCCGATCACTCTCCAGTTTCCCAGGGGGACAGCCGTGTCACACGGCTGTCCCCAGTACACGCAGCACTGTACAATGTAATTAGACGGCGGTTTCGCCGTCTAACAGTCTCCCGAGCGGCGATTGCCGCTCGGAGACTGAAGGAGGGGCGGAGCTCCGTCCCCGAACAGGAGATGCGCGCGCAGCCTACGTGGGATCTCCTGCATTGCGAGCCCCAAGGACATTTAAACACATTTTTCAATAGAAAAATACACATATTTACACAGATCTGTACATGAGTCCTGAAAGATGGACACATGAGAGAGAAAGAGGGACAGAGGAATTGGGTTTTCAAAGAGGGACTGTCCCGCCAAAACAAGGACAGTTGGGAGCGATGGTCGATAGTACGGGGGTGTTTTTGTAGTGTTAGTGGCAATAACAAGGTCATAAGGGGTCATTGTAAAATGACAGTATTATGTTTCTTCTAGGTATGGAACAATTTGTTGGAAGAATGCAAGATTTCCGTCTGTATCTGGTGGCGCTTACAAACAGGTAACAAGATTTATGTAGTCCGGAGATTCTGGCTGGAAGATGTTGATGTGTACATTTAACTACACCTCGGCAACCAATCCATTTGTGTGTGTGTGTGTGTGTGTGTGTGTGTGTGTGTGTGTGTGTGTGTGTATGTAGAGATGAGCGTAATGACCTAATAATGATTACGTGAAATTTCATGTAATTCGCAAAATTACGATTATGGCCGTAATTGAAATTCCGTGAATTTCACAAAGTTACGTTACATTTCGCAATTATGGGGAATTTCATAATTATGATCATTTTTTGTAATTACGATCGTTTACATAACACAAAGAAATCAGAATTTCGGAAATTCGTCCGTTCTCGAAATTGTGTTCCAGTCCAGAGCATCCTGATACATTTAAAGCAACAACACCTTTAGATTATCAGATATTGCAAGGCCCAAAACCAAGTGTCTCAGCATGCATGACCGCTAAGTGCACATTGACAAAGAGCACCTGTCTTAGAAGTGGCTGCAGATAGAGTCTCCTGATGCATTTAAAGTGATAGCATATGCAGGGGCGTTTGCATTATCAGTAATTGCAATCAATGAGTGACTTTTCTGAGTTTAGTTACTACCTAAATGTGCATAAATACTATTAGAAATGAAATTACGGCCTTTTTCGTAACTAAAACAACTTTGTTTCTATACAAAACATGAAATTATGAAATTTCGCGTCAAACACGAATTTGCGCCAAAACGCAAAATTACGTAACCAAAATTTCACTTACAGGATTACAAATTACGATTTGTATGGCAATTACGAAATATTTGTGTCGTGGCGGCATAATTCGTGTCCGTAATTAAGGAAACACGAAATTAGGACAATTTGGGCTCAACACTGTGTGTGTGATTAATTGTACTAGTCTAGTTTGTTATGTGATGCTTTAGGGCACATTTTGCACATTATGCTTTGTACTGGTTTATTGACCGGTAAGGATCGGCTGTAGTTAAATCTATGCTGCCCTCGTGGCTGCCTAGTGCCTAAGCCTGATGCAGCGTAGTTTTAACACCGCCCTTTCCCGTGCACAGGACGCAATAGCATGTCCCCGCCAGCACAGATCTTCCCTGCCTAAAGACAGCTGAGCTTCCTAACTCAGGCAGCAGCTGCTTTTATTGGCTCTACAGCCAATCACAGTGATCAGGAAGTGAAAACTTAAAAAAGCCCCTGGTTCATAAAGGGGCCTGAAGCTGCGGTCCAAAATCAGTTAAGTAAATCAATAATGTGTCTTGGTCTTAATAAATGTAACCATACAGAAGTCACTTGAAAATGTCACCCAACTTTGAGAAGACCTTTGGGCAATTTAGATGTGTTTGTTTAGCACCCCATGACTATAATTGTAATTCTCACCTAATATAAAAATGTGTGTACAGGTGTTATTTTAGCCACACTGTGTATAAGGGGGAAGTCATAGGCATACATGCAAAATGGGTGCCTGTAAATGTGGGCGCCGGATATAGCCACTAGTAGAATATTGGTCAAATTCCCAATACTCTGCTATTTTTCAGTGCTAAATCCCATAGTAAAACATTGGTAAATGTTACCAATATTTTACTACAGCTAAACCTAACCCTACTCTCACACAGAACCCTTCGCTCTCCAATGCCTAACCCTAACTGAGCCCTCTGTTGAGGCCTAACCCTAACCTACCCCTACTGATGCCTAACCCTAATCAAAGCTCTACTGATGTCTAACCGTAACTAACGACCCTCCTCTGATGCTTGAACCTAACCTACCTCCCTCCCCCTTAGCAATGCCTAACCTTATAAGACTCCCCGATGACACCTAAACTCAACCACCCCCCTCACCGCAAACCTGTTGATATATGTAAAGCAACAATGAAAAATATGGGGCACAGTGTACGTTTTGGCACCATCATAGGTGCAATAATTATGGCTATGGGCGTACATTTGGGTGTCAGAGGTTAATGGTGGTCATGTTTAATATTTAATTCTATTGCAGGTGGGACTCCCTAGTTGTTGGGGTCGCCCCAGGGGAGGGGCAGAGAAATGTGTGTGTGTGTTGGGGGGGAGGGTTGCATCAAATATTTGTTGGAGTGGAGACTATGGCCTAAATTCACTAAGATCATGCTGGAGATAATAAAGCAAGAGAAAACGTACCACCACACAGTAAAGGTGGCCATACACTGGCCCGATTCCCGGCCGTTTCGACAGCAGATTCGATCCTGGGATCGAATCTGCTGCCAATCGTTCGCGGTAAACGCCGCCGACGATCCGATTTCCTCCCGAAATCGGATCGGTCCGTCGATCGCGCCGTGCGGGAAATTACCCTCGATCGCCCGCGGGTAAAGTGCGCGTCGCTAGCGGCGGCCAATCCGATGAAAAATACATTACCTGATGCGGGCTCCTGGGCGTCTTCTCTGCATCTTCTCAGCGCTGCACCCGCTCCATCCCGGCGCTTCCTGGGTCACTGCAGTGACCCAGGAAGTTCAAATAGAGGGCGCTCTATTTGAACTTCCTGGTCACGGAGTGACACAGGAAGCGCCGGGATGGAGCGGGTGCAGCGCTGAGAAGATGCCGAGAAGACGCCCGGGAGCCCGCATCAGGTAATGTATACGGGGGGGGGGGGGGGGGGGGACAGGCGGCAGGAGCAGCTGAACAGATTGTGATCGGTTTCAGGCTGAAGTCGATTCACAATCTGTTTGCAGTAAAGGCAGCCATACGATCCCTATCTGATCAGATTCGATCAGATAGGGATCTGTCAGCTGGTCGATCTGATGGCACATCGACCAGTGTATGGCTGCCTTAAGAGAGTTATCTTATCTCTTCATTCCTTAAGTTACCTCTTCTGTAGTTAATTTACCTCCTCTGTAGTTAATTTACCTCCTCTGTAGTTATTTTCACATGCAGTTAATAAACAGCCTGTCTTTAACTCTGGAGTTATTTTAAGGATTGAAGAGTTAACTTAAAGACAGAAGAGTTAACTTTAGGTTTGCCTGAGGTAAAATGTTTCCTGAATACGACACGCCTCATCACCATGGTGATCACTCTAGAAACGTTATTAAAGACTGGAGATAAGCTTAGTGAATTGAGGCCTATGATTTGTAGATACATCACTGTCAGAGGATGTGGAAGCAGGATGAAAGAGGGCAAGCATACAGCAACTTTTACACTAAAATGTCGAGTTAAATGAAAACAACTTCTGATAATAACACGATATTAAATCAGAGGATATTCAATTCCATCCCGGACACAAGGAAAGCAATACTGCCCAATTCCTCAGACTGTGAAATACGCTTTAACAAACAGCATATATGTTTGTACTGCCGTGCAGAGTTCAGGTTTATTATATCTGTGCAGGCGTTTCATAGCTGTCAGCTCCAGGCACGAGTTGTTTAATTAGACGGTTGATTGATCTGTCTATTTTTGCCTCTCTGTCTTATCGCCAGCTTCTCCACCAGTGTAGATTTACATGTTCGATAACCTTGCTATGTTTTTCTGCAGAGACATTTCCGAAGTGTTTTCCGGAGAGCTTCCGCTGGTGTCCATCCAGCCAGAATGCCGGTGCCCCGGCAGCCACCCCCGTCTGGAGCCTGGGGCCGGGAGGTATTGCCTTCCAAACGGAGGGGACAACTCCAACAAGGACAAAGTTCTGAGGCTGAATCCCGATGCTCACCCCGTGTCTTACATGAATGATAATGATCTGGACACCACGTGGATTTCCTCTCTGTTGTCCACAACAGACATCGACAAAGGCATTACCATTACCGTGGATCTGGACAATGGCCAATATCAGGTGAAATAATCATTCATGAGGATGTTTAAGTCTACATCATACTGTTAGTTATACAGTATAACCCATAAAATGTATGTGGAAGAATCAAGGAAGCAAAGCTAAAACACTCTTTAGTAGTGGTAATTGTCAGCAGCCGAACAAAAATGGTTGTGTCAATTCTCCGTATAGAAAGCTTATGCACTTATTGAGGTGTTTTCCTAGTTTCTTTAGGCCTTAGTAACATATATGAACTGGCCCAGGGCCAGTTCAAGCCACACTGGGGCCCTGGGGCAAAATTAACCTGGGGGCACCCTGAAGCATATTCAGCCCCCAGGGCCCCTGAGCCTGCTGCTGCTTTGCCCAGATCTCCTCCCTCAACTTTACTGTGCTCCCTGGGGCCCCTGCACTGTTTTATCAGCATAGCAATTCACCTGCTCCAGTCCATGAGCACTTGCATTCATCCTTGCACGGGTGCTTTTTCTCTGTCACCTGGCACATGTTATTGCATCATGACATGCAGAGTCGGATTTACCATACGGCACTGAAGGCACGTGTCTACAGGCGCCCAATGATGGAAGAGTGGTTCACTCCCCCTTCCCGCGTGCCTCCCTCCCTCCTTCCCTATGCAGAGTCTTGATGAGAGTTTATCAAACGAGGGGTTACTCACCCACGTTTCGGCATTCCACCTCAAGAGCTCCCTTCAGCCAACTCAAGCTACTTAATACTTGGGGGCACCCCTAGCTACTTAATACTGAGGGTACCTCTGGCTAGCTAATTCTAACGGGCACCTGTAGCTACCTATGAAAAGCAAGGGAAGTAAGGGAGAAGCAACAGCTGGGCCAGCCAGCACGCTAGCAGTGCAGTTTGATGAGGGTTTGTAGGTTTATGGAGGGTGAAGTGTAGGGTGACAGGAGATCTGTGCCTATAGGCTCCTGTGAGGTAAATCCGGGCTTGATTACAGGCAACAGGTCGTGGACAAGAGGCAGGCAGCAGGGATGAAGATGGGGAGCCCAGGCAGAGCAGTGCTCTGGGACAGTTGAGTGGCTATGCTAAAAAAAACTTTGCAGGGGCCCTGGGGAGCACAAGTCAGGGGTCAAGTAAATATAGCAAAATCTGCCATTTGTTGGATTTTTTCACCAACTTTTTGTCTAGCGTGTGTACATAGCTTAACACTTACTTGTCCTTGACCCTGCACTGAAAGACGTTTCTTTGTTGGTGTGCGCCCCTGGCCATGGTGTTTTTTCTGTAGCTGGAGTCATGTGAATGTATGCATGTTGATGCATTGGGCACTAAATGCATGGAATTTGGCAAATGTGCATTCACAGTTTATGAAAATGTGCAACAAAGTGTCTCCATAACTCCTATAAAAGCCCAGCTAGCACTCAGCGCTGTTCATTCTGACAGCTTGTGGATTTGTTGTAACTGTCCTGGTGGTTTGGTCTACCTTCTCACTTGACTTATGCATTCCTGTACTCCTTCATGATCCTCTGATTTAATCTTGTCTAAATACCTTGACCCTGCTTGCTTGTTGTCTGCCCCTACTTCCCATTTTCATCATTTACAGTACATCGTTCTGCACCCTGCTCCGACCACGACCTGCTGCCCATTTAAGCATGTCATCCACCTGCCTCATCTCCTGCTGACTCACTGACATGACTGTCTCACTTTGTCCTATTCTCCGACTTTGAATATTGTCTACATCAGGGCTTCCCAACACTATCCTCCACCAACAAAGCATGTTTTGCAGCAACCACAAACATTCACAGGTGAGGTAATTAGTGTTAGCAACAAAAACTTGCAGAGGGTGTCTTCAAAGATCTTTTCGAAGACACCCTCTGCAAGTTTTTGTTGCTATCGGTAATTTTGTGACAGTGGGTGGCTCCCCTGAGGGGGTCAGTGATTATATAGACTTAGCGCATCCCAATCCAACCTTTTTGGAGGTAATTAGTGTCTCAGCAGAGCTGATTAACCACCTCTGTGGATTTCCACAAAACATGCAACATTGGTGGTACTTGAGGACAGGGTCGAAAAGCCCCGGGCTACATTCTTCTCTCCATATCATGGTGTCGTCTCTTCTTCCAGCTATTGCTGAGCTGATTCTGGAGGCCACAACTTGGTGTCTCCTAGACAGCAAAGCCCAGCAACCCTTGCGGGATGCTCTGGTAGAGATCCATAGTCACTTAGGATCCGCACCCTGGTTAAAGTGGACTTGAACTCAGAACATCCTCTCTGCTTTAACAGATATGCAACAGCATTATAACCTTTAAACAAAAAAATATGTCTTTGTTACAGCTGATAATGTAGGTAGAAAAAAACAAAGTCTTGTAAAAGTAATACCTTTTAATGGCTAACTGATAAAGTTAAATAATGCAAGCTTTCTGGGATCTAGTCCCCTTTTCCAGGCATATTTCCAGATGTAAGCTGAAGTAAAACACTAATGCAGGTAAATAGTAAACACAAAGATGGCAGTTGTGCTGGTTACTGTTTAGCAGTTAGATGTAGACTTTTACAGCTGATACAAATCCTAAAATAAATCAGCACTTTTTCTACTTCCTGATTCATGGAAGCAGACATATTGTTTACAGCCTGCGCTTATCTGCCATCTCTGCAGTGACCGTCATGTGACACAGGGATAGATCAAATTACAACTTGCGATTAGACACAAACAAATAGGAATTTAACAGGCTAAACTCTCTAAATAGATACAGGGTGCATTTCTGTGTTTTCCTTGTGTCCTGTTCAGGCCCACTTTAACCCCTGTCTATCACTATTGGAAATGTTAACTGGTAGTACTAACACCAAATAAACCACTCACATGTACTAACAGGCTACTGGCCATAAAGAATGTTAATCAATGTAATTTCTATCAGTGGACTAGTGGAGATACACTTTAATAGATGCAACATGCAGTAATGAATGTCAAACTCTTTATTAGCATTTGTAGAGCAGTTCCTAAACTACATAGCCTCCTCCATCATTTCTATACCATTGAAACCAAAGGAGAAAATGAAAAGGATTTTAATTTTTTCTTACCACGGGCTATATGTTCGCTCTGTAGGCTCTGCAAATGCGAGTTATGCTTCCTGCAGATTAATAGCTTCCTAACTCCCCTTTATCTTCAGACTCTCTCTTCTTCAGCCTATCCCTATAGTGATTATGATGTATGCGTATAATTATCTTCACTATTGCTCTTATAACTCTTAGCTAATTAGTATCGCTTTAGGCTGAGCAGACAGAGTCAACACTGGGTAAAGGCGGGTTTCTTAGGAATGTGTTACATTAGGAATCCATTTGACATGGTGTACCAGAATCTCTACACTACAGTTTATGACTAATATCAAACAAGAGGCTCCTTTTAAAGATATAAAAGCCCACCCTATTTGTTCATTGAGGATTTTCAACTCTAGAGGTCCATTTGTGACCACCTAACCAAATGCTAGATGTGCCCTGAGTTCTATCTATGCTAGATGCACCTTGTGTTGGACAGCACACCCCTTCTGGCGCATTATTGATCTGAGGAAGTGACGTTTGACTCACGAAATACGTTGTGTGAATTGGGCAATAAATTAGTCTTTTCCCAACATCGTCTAGACACCTTACTGAGGTAAGATATCTCCTCATATTCCTTATGGTAATATTCACATTTATTACACACAATCTTGTGCACCTCTCCTCCTGTCTTTCCACAAATTCGATTCGATAGGATTGGAGTGCCCAACAACTTTGTAAAATGTGCTGTATAGACAGAACAAAAATAATGATTTAATATTATTTTTTTGTTTTGGCTAAATGTTCAATTATTTGATGCTTTTTTTTTCCTTTAGGTGTTTTACATCACTATGCAATTTTATAGCCCAATGCCGAAAGCAATAAAAATACAGAGAATGAAACATACAAGATCGGATTGGGAAGACTGGCAATATTTCGCCAGCGATTGTCAGGACTTTGGCATGGAAAACAATGGTGTCCTGAAGTATACAAATTCTGTCAATTGTCTCCAACTAACTAAGTATGTTATTATTATTATTTATTAGATGTATATAGCGCCAACATATTATGCAGCGCTGTACAATAAATAGGATTACAGACAATGATAACAGGGGTGACAGAACAATACAGGTAATAGACAATAGATACAACAATACAGGTAATAGCAATAAGATACACAACACAATGCAGATAATAGTACAATGCCAGATCATAAACTGGAGTGGTAGTGGTAAAAATTACCAGTTCTAAGTTCTGGGTAAAGTGCACACAGTCAAGTATGATACACAAGGGGAGAGGGCCCTGCCAAAGGCTTACAATCTCGAGGGAGGAGTTGGTGACACGAAAGGAGGGGGTGCAACAAGAAGTTATTGGCAGAAAGGATTAGGTCAGTGTTGAGTTGATGTAGGCCTCCTTGAAGAAGTGAGTTTTGAGTGCTTTTTTGAAGGTGTTGAAGGTGGGAGCGAGCCTGATGGGCAGTGGGAGAGAGTTCCACAGGATGGGGGCAGCTCTAGTGAAGTCCTGCAGTCGTGAATGGGAGTGCGAAATGCGTGGGGTGTTTAAGAGGAGGTTGTTGGAGGAACGAAGTGGACGGCCAGGTGTGTATCTGCTGACCAGGTCAGAGATGTAGGTTGGGCAGGACTTGTGTATGGATTTGTATGCCAAACATAGGATCTTGAAGCTGATTCTGAAGTGAATTGGAAGCCAATGAAGGGATTTGCGTAGGGGAGTCGTGGAGACAAAGCGGTGGGAGGGGTAGATGAGTCTGGCTGCTGCGTTCATGATGGATTGCAGGGGGCGATGCGGTTTTGAGGAAGGCCTGACAAGAGGGAGTTGCAGTAGTCCAGGCGGGAGATGATGAGGGCATTATACTTTTCCTAAAAAAAAAGTTCAGTGCAGTGCAAGTCTTTTTTTGCAATGACAATAATTGTTCAAGATAATGGCCATAATTCACTACGATCAAATTAGTGATAATAAGGCAGGTGAAAACTTATCCCCACACATCAATAAGCATTTTAATTGTAAATTCACTAAAGAAGCTTGCCTTATTAACATGTAGTGATAAGCGTTCACAGTGATAGTGTTATTTTATCACTCCAGTCCTTAAATTATCACCTCTGTAGTTATTCTCACAGGCAGTAGGGGAGGAACACACGCCGGCAGAACGTAGCTCCACCCCTCCTGCTGCCAGGACGATTACAGCTAGCCTGTGTAGGACAGCCAGGGAAGGAGAGACAGAGAGAGGGTGTGGCTGTGTGTTTGTGTATGTGTGGGTGTTTGTATATATGCTTGGTGTCTCTCTCTCTCCCTTGCCCTGTGTGCCTGCTGTGTATAATTCTCTCTACACAAAGTCCCCTTCTGCATAAACTAGTAAAAAATGAAGCAGACAGCTCAGAATGCTTCCCTTCACATTCCAGTCTGTAGTAACACTCCACTTATCGACAGCTCAGGCCAGGTGATAATTCCTCACACACTTTACAGTTGTTATTGCATGCATTCCTCTATGTGAATTAACAATCTTTCTTTAACTTTAGAATTCTGTTGTTATTTTAAGTATTGTAACCTTAACTTTAGAAATCATTTCTTAACTTAAGCACAATATTTATTTTAAGGTTAGCTTGAGGTTAATTGCTTAGTGAATACCATATGCTTTATCACCGTGGTGATAACAGCAAAAACAGCACAGAATTATTATTAAAGACAGGAGATGAGCATAATGAATTGTGGCCAATCTCTAACTCAATGCAGAAAATGTCATATGAGTGCATAATAATAATAATTCCTAAGTATAAAAAATAATGCTTTTTCATTTTATTGTGTTATACAGGGGCACGCCTAATTCAGGTGGGAATGTGAATCTGAGCCTTCTTACCCCAGAACCCAACCACCGGCCAGGCTACAAGGAGTTTTACAGCACACACGAACTCCAAGAGTTTGTTAAAGCTTCCAAAGTGAGAATCCAACTGCTTGGCCAGTACTACACAACAGGAACTGAGGTGTCCACTGTGAGCTTCAGACACCGATACTACGCACTCAGTGAGATCGCTATCAGTGGAAGGTAAAAGACAACCCTGTTTTGACTACATGAACATTCTAGGAAAAGTTATTTTACTTATGTACGTTTAATTTACAAGGTTAAAGGGATCCCTGTTTGACACGCAGCTTTTAGGAAACACCCGTCAGCGACATTTCTGGATAACATTCTGGGAAACGTTAATTACCAATAGTTGTGTTACTCAACAAAGTAGATTCATTTGTAGATGAATGGTTGGAATGTATTTGGTTTCTGTGCTGGTGGTTTGGAAGTCAGCTTTAAGGCTTGAGTTAGATTGCATTTTTGTCTCTACTGCACTGTTTCCATCAGTGGTTTTTAACATTTGCTTCTCTCCCCTCCTTCCTATTGTCTAACCCAAACCTCTCTAAAAAAAAACCACCTCCCTAAAGTTTAACCTCTGCCTCACTTCTTGATGCCTGGTGTGTTACCGTAATTTAAACTAACCCCCCCCCCCCCCCCCCCACAGTGGGATTTCAGGACCATGGCTCTGATATCACACTGTGGGAGCCTTGTTGCATTGTGGGAAATAACAGCTGTTCACAGCTGTTTCCAACTGCCAGTAAAGCAAGCAGCATCTCCTTCCACTGACATCACCTGCCAGCCATAAAAATGTCACCATGTGATAAATGTCAGAATGTAAATCAGGGAGAGGAAAGATTTTACAATGGGAAAACGCTGACTAAATCATTTGTACACAATTATTGTAAAAACGAAGCACTTTTTTATTACATTATTTTCACTGGAGTTCCTCTCCTCTTTAAGCTTCTAGCTTTAACAAATAAAGCTCACCTCCCTCTACCCTGTACCTCCTGATTGACTAATTTCACCTTTTGTTGTCTTCAACCCTTTGGCTGGAGAGTTGGAGTACACCAGTTGACCATAATTTTCTTGGGCACCCAGCTGTAGCAGTTTTGACTTCAGCACAAGTTAGCCAATTCAGTTAGCCAACCCAGCCAATTCAGCACTATATCTGGTGTGGAAGTACTTGGCCAAGATGCAAACCCACCAGAGCTTCACCTCACTTCTCCACATCACAATGTCTCATTGTTCTTTTTGTAGGATAATTTCCTCCAGTATCCTGAAGCTATTGAATTCCAATAATTATAGTTATACAGATGACTTTCTTGTTTTCATTTGCAGATGTAATTGCCATGGACACGCCACTGCCTGTGATACAAGCGTCTCGCCCTACAAGTGCATGTGTGATGTCACCAGTTACACTGATGGGAACAATGTAAGACTTTTTTATTGCCTTTGTGTCAATATACTTATCATTGCTTTGTGTGATGTATTGATATACTATGTGGTATGCTGTTGTTGACAATATTAAAGTGGACCTGTAGCATATCTATGTAGATGAATCCACTGTCCTGTCCTCACCAATCAGAAGCATGCTATGGAAGTTTAGATGCTGTTCTTTAGCATCATCGAGTTCTCCTCTTCCGACACAGCCTCAGTAAAGTGAGGGCAGATGTGGGCTTTATGGAGATAACACAGGGAACACTCAGCTCAGTGGTAACTAGAAACATAGGCTTAACATTTGCACCACCATAGGATAGCAGGAACACATCAAGAAAATCTCATACAGTGACCCCCCCCCCCCCCCAGTAATAGACACCCTATGACAGACCCCAATAACCGACAGCACTAAAATACCCCTCTCTCCAATACAGGAGTCCAGCCTCCAGATCAGGTCACTGAGGTTGTGGCCAAAGCTGCAGTTGTTATGAGTAGGGAGTTCAAGAAACTTGAAAATATGTTCATATGTAGGTATTAATTTGTAATAAAATACATTCCAAAACACCTATATATTTTTCATGTGAGTTTTTTTACTCTTTAACTCTTCATGGTAAGGGTAGGGGTAAGAAATGAGGAGGCAGTCAGATAGCAATATAAGACCAGACTTATTTGTTTACTCTAAAATCCTTCTGGGTAACAAATAAGTTCCTTGGGCGGCTTTACTGGCCTTCCCCTTTCCTGGGTATAAATCGGGGGTGATCTGCAGACCCTAAAGAACTAGGATCTCCAAGAGCTAAGGGCCTCTTCTGAGTGGCCTTCAAGATGTCACCCATGCATCTTCTCCCATAGCTACTCCATCATCCGGAGTACCTCCACCTCTGTTGGATCCCAATAGAACATGATATGAAACTCTAAAGTTATTATCAGGTCTAGCAAGTGCTGAAGCCCTCCTTCACTCTGTCCTAGCCCACTAGACAAGTCCCCTTGTGGATATAATTGTCCTATGACTGTTTTTCTTACAACCTTAAACAGATCTATAAAGAAATGCAGGAAGTAGAAAGTGCTCAAGGGTCAAAAACCCAAACCCCTCCACAACAGGGCGAGGCAACGGTCAGGAATGTCCACCCTTGACATATTTATGACTTGCAATTCCCCCAGTTCAACAGATTAAGCTATTCTTTTGTCTTCCGTTTCTTGTGGTTGTTGTTGCCCACACTTTCCCGTAAGCTGGTCGGGTGCCAGATTTGCAGATGGAGACTGCGCTGCCTGCCACCACCGCGGGCGCTTCTGCTAAAGGGGTTAGTGGGTTGAACCTTGAAGGCTAGAATTATCACCCTGCTTTGTTCTGAAAGACATGCACTTTGGTCTCCTTCTGGGGGCTTTGCTCTCTGAATTGGAGCCCAAGTTGGTTGTCTATTAACCCCTACTTAGACCCAATAAAAATGTCTAAAAAGTTTAACATTTGTGGAGGCAGTGGTGGACTTACCTCCTCCAAATTAAACAGAGGTGCTTTTCCCAGCTGCAGACCTGCACTGTACCTACTCCTACCTTTTGCCTGATGAAGCAGGGTCAAACCTGCGAAACACATTGCCTTTTCCTCTGGAGTACGTAAATAAATGTGTTCTGCTAAACTTTGTTGACATAGCTTGTGTCTGTTTGGAGGAGGTAATTCCACCACTGCTTCCACAAATTTTAAACTTTTTAGACATTTTTATTCTTCTGGCGCCTCTGTATCCCTGTTACATTGTTCTAAGTTCACTGTTGGTGTAGGGGTGTCATCCCCTTTTTTCCTGATCTACTGAGAGCGACTTCTTAATCCTGAGTGGAGTCAGATCTAATCTCCCCACCTGCTATTACAGTGGTTGCCTTTGAGGTAACCCAGCTTTGTGAGTATATTTGTATTTACTCCGCCAACTTCATCCCGTATTACCAGTACATACTACACTATATTTGGCTCTTGGTGTCCCTATCTTTGCCCTACTTAGACCCGGTTTTCCTCCCTTACTGGGGGAAACCGGTTGAAGATCCTGCCTTTTTTAAATCCTCCTGGTCTCCCTTGAATTTATTAAATTCCGTGGTTTTAAAATTTTTCACAATAGGTGAAACCCTGTTCTCGATCTTGGCAATAATCGCTGTGAACTTCCTCTGAGGTTGCAACCTGCAAGTCCTCTCTCGTCTTCTGCAGCTCTCCCAACACTACGTTATGCTCCTCAACTGTCCACTGCCTCGTAATTTACTGCAATCTCTTGCAGTGCTCCAGGTGGGCTGTCTCCCACCTCTCCAGGAATCTCCCGTCACCCTGATACAGTGCTGGAATGTAGAGGAATGGGAAGGGTCTACTATAGAATGGGGGGTAGAGGGGCTGCATTTTATTTCCTTATTTTTGTCACATCATGATTCTGTCCTCCTGAGACATTTGACAACTCAGTCTATTGAGATAAGTGAAAAGCAGATAAGGGGAAGCCCAGGACCCTTGATACCAAAGCAATAGGGCTTTCCAGTAACAAAATTGTATAACTGCTCTCAGCTTTTCAATAACACTTTCTATCACTTTTATCTAGAATAAATTAAAATGTCCCAGATAACTAGCTCTCTCACTGCAACCATAAATTCTTCACTGCTTCTCCCTATAAAAAAAAATAATCTATTTCCAGCTTGATAAAAAAAATAAGTAGTTTCCCAGTCTTTCATTAAGTGAACAAGAGGATACCTTGGCGGGCATAACAAGCAAATTGTTTTATTGTTACATTAAATTTTAATATTTTGCATTCAGTGTCTTCTTTCTCGGGAAGCAAATTAAGTAAATCTTTTGATATGAAGACATATCTTTTTATGGCTCCGAAAATTGCCTTAATCGTTTAAACAGCGCGGCCTCCTGTTGCTAGTATTTTTCATGCCTTTTAGATATATCCGCCGGCAGGTATATCTTGTTTTGCAGGCGGCCAGGTTTGACGTTGTTTCTTATCTTGCTCTTCTTTTATGTCTTCTTATAATATAATTATCGGGACGGCACATTACGTTGCAAATTTATATTGACCAAATACTTGTATGAAGGGAAATTATTTCATTTTTTTTAATATTATTAATATTCCGGCTAGAAAAATCATCACATTTTTATTTCCTCCAGATCATTTATTATATTTTAATAATTTTTTTTTTTGTCTGTGGTGAAAGTTAAATTTTTACTGTGGGGAAAAAAATCTGAGAATTTTGAATACCGTCTGATAAAATTGTTTTCCTATCCGTATCTAAATAGAATAGAGTCATTTATTTAATTAGGCAGCTAATATGTGTCTTTTCTTTATGCACACATCAAAAGCTACAGGGGGCGTAGCAATAGCCATAGCAGCTGCTATGCGGCCCTGGAGCAGAAGGGGCTCAGGTGATACTTGATGGATTCACTATTACTGTATATACTCGACTATAAGTCTAGAAATTTAGGTCTAATTCACTAAATAAAAGTACAGAGCTCGACTTATACACGAGTCATGAGCAACATTGAGTAATGTTTGAACTATCTAGTGACATTCCCATTTGCAGCAATTTACCCAGTAGTAAGTGATCATTTCTTGATAAATGAAATGCCAAGAAAACACAAGTCTGAAAGTCCTGGCCACAACAATTAACAAGGTAAGGGGCGGGGGAAAAGACACTGAGCTACAGGAGGGGGAGTGAATCATTGCTGCACTTAGGGGCCTGGAGGAGTTATTGGTTGCACTTTAGGGACAGGAGGGGTTAATGGCTCCAATATTTTATGCAGTGCAGTCATTATCCCCTCCTGGTCCCCAAGTGCAGCTGTTAATTCTTCCTAGTACCAAAGTGCAGCCATTAACTTTGCTGGGTAGCCTTGTACTTGTCCGACTTATACACCAGGTTGACTTATATTCGAGTATATACGGTAGCTTTCTTGTCTTTCTCTTTCTTCTCACTTTGTCTCAGTGCCCATGGACTATGTGCAGTGAAGATAGTATGAGACTCTAAATTGCCAGATTAACTCATATCCATAGGTTAGCGGCAGGTGGCATTGCTCAAGAGCCGCTATAACTGATGGCCCCATGACAGTTCTGCTATGGGGTACCCATAATCTCTAGCTACGCCACTGAAAAGCGATGAGATTTTTTGACATTCTGCTGGCCCCAGCTTCCTGTTGCAGAGCTGTGTTGTCTGCAAAGTTTTTCATTTGGGCACCTGCTATGTTGGAACCATGCCAGGAGAGCTACAATATTAGGATACAGAGTACAGAAAATACTACACTGCCCATTATGCCAGTAGAGATCCAGATAAACATGAAGTGGTTCTAACTGGCAAAATAGCTCGTAAGACAACATTTTGCACATTCCCGCACCTGCACACGCATTCCCCTGACGCACAGACACGAGCCAACTTAATGGGGAGTGATGGCTGGCATTTATAAAGTTGAAAAAAAGAGGGTTTTTTTAAGTTAAGGTGACCACATAAAAAAAAAAACTATACTGAATTGTTAACCCCCCTACCTAACTAATTAACCCCTTGTGTCATCTATAATTGGTCTTAAAGTTTGTGAACTTTAAAGAGAAGTCATAACGAAGAATTGAACTTTATCCCAATCAGTAACTGATACCCCCTTTCCCATGATAAATATTTTCCTTTTCACAAACGGCAAAACCAGGAGGCACTGTATGGCTAATATTGTGGTGAAACTCCGCCCACAGTTTCACACTTTAGGAGACTTGTTGCATTGTGGGAAATAACAGCTGTTTACTGCTGTTTCCAACTGCCAAAAAAGCATGCAGCATCTCCTTCCACTGACATCACCCGCCAGCAGTAAAGATGTCACCATGTGATAAATGTCAGAATGTAAATCAGGGATTTAAAAGATTTTACAATGGGCAAACACTGACTAAATCATTTATACCTAATTATTGTAAAAATGAAGCTCTTTTTTTTATTACATTTTCGCTGGAGTTCCTCCTTAAGGACTTTAAAGGTTAGGTGTCAGGAAGCGGGTTTGTGCTGGGTGTATTGGTTAAGGTTAGGCATAAGGAAGGGTGTTTGTGCCTGGGGGACGTTTAAGGTTAGGTGTGTGTGTGTGGGGGGGGGGGGGGTGGTTAGAGTTATTGAAGGAGGGAGGGTTCTATGTAAGAATAGGGTTAGTTTTAGCTGTAGTGAAATAAAACAAAAATGAACACTAAAATAGTTGAATATCTGTAAATGTTTAGCTTTAGCATGGGGTAAGGGGGTATAGTTATGCTGGATTTGGAGCAGAATTAGTATTTAGTACTGAGGCGGGGGTTTATGCAGGTGCTGTTTTTTTTTTCCGGACCATGCTAGCTTATGCTTGGCTCTGGGTGAGGATTGGAAACTGATACAATAGGGAGGAGGGAGAGGGGAAGTCAAAATAGGTTCCACAGAATCCTGTACAAGCTCACAGTTTACCAGCAAGAAAACATATGTCCTCATGTTTTCCTGGTGGTAAACTGAAACAAGAAAAAAGGGGCGCAGGTGCCCTTGCAGAAAAAAGCCCAACCGCCACAGGCGCCCATTGTAAAAGACGAGATTTGCGGCAAAACAGGAAAAGTAGGGCTGCGTCCGCTTTGCAGTGGCGCAGTTTTCATATCCGCAGGCCTCCGTGCCTGCGATTCTATTCGGGCCCAAATTTACCTTCTTTGCAGCCAATCACAGCCTTGTGATGGCTCCTCCAGGTGCCCAAATTTACTTTCTTTGCCACAAATCACGGATTATTGACGGTGCCTCCAGGGGCTCAAGTTTACATTCTCTGCTGCAAATTGCAGCTTTGTGGTGAGTTGTAGGTTGGGGGTTAAATGTTAGGCACCGGGGTGTTAAGTGTTAAGCAGTAGGCACCACCTGGGGGGGCTAAGGGTTAAACATAGGTAGAGGGAAGTCTTAGGGTTAGGCATCGGTAGATGACGGTTTTTACGGTAAGACATCAGTAGAGGGAGGTCTTAGGGTTAGGCATCGGTAGATGGCGGTTTTACAGTAAGATATCAAGAGAGGGAGGTCTTAGGGTTAGGCATCGGTAAAGGACGGTCTTAGAGTTAGGCATCGGTAGAGGGTTGGTTCTGTATGAGAGTAGGGTTAGGTTAAGACAGTAAAATATCGTTAACAATTACTGATATTTTACTATTGCAAATAAGTAGAATATCTTTAAATTTACTAGCAGCAATCCCCCGCGCCCTTTTTTCTAGGTCTATTTTTTACATGTACGTGTCGTTTGGTAAACTGTCTACGGTCAATGCTGGTTTGGATGGGTTAGTCTACTCAAAACTAACAATTACATCAGAGGTTCAGGGATGGGGGTAAAAAACTTTCTTATGGCATTATGCATTTCCTCCTCTCTTCCATCTCTGTCTATTTTATAGCTTTCAGGGCAAGAGAAATATTAGATTCAAAGCATCCTGTATTACAAGAGAGCCATTAAATTGCAGAGAGGGTTCTATATTGTACAGAATTTCAATTTAATGAATGCATGTTGCATTGTGAGGCTGTCTCTCTCCATGAGCATAATGAATGTCTGTGAAAGATATCTGGAGAAGAATTGTTCTGTGATATAAAACCTTCAGATTCAGATACTGACCACTTTTTACGATTACATAATCAAGATGTTTTGTATTTAAGGCATCAAAGCTTATTTAAAATAGCAGCACTGCAAAAATACTTTATACAGGAGAGGCACATCACCCACCCTACCTTTTACAGGAACATTGTCCTTTCCACTGGATTTTGAAAAGGATATCATAGATTTTAGCTAAGACTGTGGTTGTCACCAATCCTTAATAATGCATTCGCCAGAGCCCTTATAGGATCAACAACGTGTGGACTAAACCATGTCTTGACTTTCTAGCTCAGAACACGTGATTCTGATGGCCAGTATCTGGGCACAGTATGAGTTGGGTTCTGATGCTGAGAAATACTCTGCTGATATCTTAGTCATTTTCGGCTTCTCCAACTATCCTTCTCTAACCCTCTACACAATGTAGGTTATCCTTAAAGGACAACTGAAAAGTTTTTTTTTTAAGTTAGATACCCAACTATGAGGAGGGAAGGCTCTGGATCCCTTAAAGTCTTCCTGTTCCTCTCTGCACCTGCTGGGCCCCCAATTCCAGCCTTTGACTCTAATGTCGAAGAGGCCTTTGGGTCTCCTTGGAAAACCATGGAATTACTTGGGACTTCAAGTACTTCCAAAGATGATTGTCTCTGTACTGTGCGTGCTGAAGCGTGGATCTGCATGTGCACAGTACAGAGGCGATCATCTTTGGACAACCTGAGGACTTTCGAACCTGAGTACCTGAGTACTCGAAGATGCAGCCAGTGGGAATATTGAATGTGGCTCAGTGGTGGAATGAGCGGACGCAGAGAGGAGCAGGAAGGCTCTAAGGGATCCAGAGCCTCTGCCGCTCTTAGGTGAGTATCTAATTTGTTTGTTCTAAAATGTTACAGTTGTCCTTTAACCTTATACCTGCTCCTACCCTAAAGTCCTTCCTCTCCTCTGCCTAATACAAATCTTAATGGCTACCTAGCTGGTACACCTAAATAGCTTGTCTAGAATATTTTGCCTTACCGTGACCTTTTATCTAATGAAATTCTAGCACTGCCAAACCTTTTGCCTCAGCTTAACCCTAACCTTACATTTCCATTAGTGGCCTTCTCCTATGCTGTTGTTGTTGAACTAATCAGATTTGAGGGAATCCACAAAAGTGTATACCGTGTATCCATTTACTCACCTTTTTGCATTTAAGGTTTTATCACCATGGACACTTGTATATAACTACTGGTAAATGTTTAGTCTTCAAGCCTTTGAGTACTAACTCTGTTTGCATTTTACAGCAGTTTGGAGTGCAATGAGAGTCATCACAGTAAATGGGAGCAGCTCCAACTACTTACTGTAACGATCGGTGTCAGCAGAGAATCTGATTAATGGTGATCTGCAGTATCACCAAGAATACAGATATATACCCGATTATTGATGATCTGCAGAATCACCAATAATACAGATATAGTACTAACCTCTGGACACCTGTATAATCGTCAGTGTTTGGTGCAACAGTAAAGACTTTGAGTAAACCATCTGATGAGCAGGTGGTCCTTGGCAGTATGGGCAATACTGCTCTTTAGAGAGGCCTGAAAACGTTCCAGCTGCCTGAGACCTTACAAGGGGTGGAGTCTCAGGCTGAAGGTAGGAAGGGCCAGTGAGTGAGTGACACCTGAAGGTGGATGTCACTAGCTGATCTGGAGACTGCCGCGCTGGACGCGGAATCAGCCGCCTTGCTATCAGTACACGCGGCGGCTTTTCCGCGTTTCATCACACTTACCCACTTTTTATGGATGGAGGGATTATGATGGCCAGACTTGTTATACTTCCATGGCACATGGACCCCTTGGTCGTGAGGTTCACCAAAAGAGAGAGGGAGAAAGGGGTAGGAATGTAAAGGCTGGTCGCATTAAAGTTTTGCTAAGGGGCCCTATGATTTTTAGTTATGCCCCTGTGTGAGACTACCTCTTCCTCCTCATCCATATTCGATGGCCGTCCCAGTCAAAGATTGCAGGGACCCCTAGGGGCACTGGACTGTAGGAATGGTGCTGTCACATGCATGACAGCACTAATGACACACAAAAATGGAGAACTGGAAAATCCAAATCTCAGTTCAGGGGTACTTAAAGTTAGAGACCATCACGGAGCTCCTGGTTGGTCAGAGAGCTTGGTGTCTGAGATGGCCAATTCTCATAGAATCCTTGCTATCAGCTACTTGTGAGTATTATGCTACACTAGACGCATTTGCTGTATTCGGTTAGTCTTACTCATGATTCTGAGTTAATTTGTGTATGGCTTGTGAGTTTTTGGCCACCATGGGCTGCTCTCATTTTCATGGCTAATGTTTTTGTCCTTGGAGAATATTTTTCCAAAGTATGATTAGGCAAAACCAATTTTTGCAAGTTATATTTTGCCACTAGAACCTACTAAAGTCTAGGAACCCAGTACATGATTTTGGCCACCAGATTCCTTCCATTCACCTCTGTTCCATCCAACCTGCCTTAGTTGGACTGACCCTTCATCTTAAACCATATGTTCTACCTCAACTAATTTTCTAATACCGCACATGTCGGAGCGCCGATGAATCTCCAATCTCCATGATATTAACCTAATCACTGTGGGTTTCAACTCCCAGGCCATTTTCTTCCACGAAGCCTGTTTTTAAAAACCCATCTGTATTCACAGCCTCTCTCGAAATTGATTGCCAATGCATTGGTGAGGCTTTGTAAATTGAACAGAGAATGAAATGGCACGAAAAGTTAATATCAGGGATACTCTGTAGTAAATCATTAGGCAACTAGTTGAAATGTCAGGTTCACATGCCATTCATATTAAGACGACTCATGAATATTAACATTTTTTTGTGTTTGAAATATATGGTATTACAGATTAGAACATTTTTCTACAAACGGAGTCGGGGCATAATTGATATATATCATCATCTTATGAATTATTAATAGATAAGTATTTTAATGATGTCGCTGTAGTGTATCCCCCTCGACTTGCTTAAGAATCCAATTTACTGCAGACCTGCCGCTATCTGTAGCATGGAAAACAGCTTTTAAGCTGAGCTTTGAGAGCTGTTCTTTTTTTTTTCCTTCTATTTTTTTTTACTCTATGACATGTGAAGAAAAAACCTCTTTATTCATTTTATTTTGCTTGCGGGCGGCGGAACGTAAACATGGTAATCTGATTCAATTATGGCAAGAATGAGAATATTAGAGTATATTGGTTGAATGCAGTATTTAAATATTGGTAGCTCGTATTAAGGCAAAGCGGCAATAGTTGGTGAAAAATGGGAGTTCCGTAGGGTATTTAAAAAAAAAAAAAAGATTTAGTTAGGCTGACTCTGCAAAATAACAAAAAGTTTATACTGGACTGGGATAGCGAGAGTAAATTGATTGGTGGTTTACTCGACAAGAAAAATAACACTTCTCCTGCTGAACTCAAAGCGCTGGAGCTGCCGCTACTAGGGCTCACTCAGTAGGCAGTGGCAGAGTTAGGGAGTCTTGCCCAAGGTCTCCTACTGAATAGATGCTGGCTTACTGAACAGAAGGAGCCGCGATTTGAGCCCAGGGCCCATATGCAATTCCACTTTTCTCCTGCGTTTTCACCTAGGAGATAATTTTTTATCTTCTATTTAAAATAACTTCAACTGAAAAAGTACACAAAAGTAAATGAAAAAGGACTATCAAAATTATTTTGATCATTTTCTTGCTTTCTGATGGCTTAACCTCCCTGGCGGTTAATTTTTTTTTTTCAAATGGTCAAAAATACATTTTTTTAAATTTTTTTTGTTTTGTTTCATGTAAAGCTACCAGAGTGGTAGCTACATGAAACACCACTAGAGGGCGCATGTGGCCCTCTAGTCCGATCGCCGCCGGCGACAATAGCAAACAGGGGAGCGCGTATATAACGCGTTCCCCTGTTTGGCTTCTCCTGTCGCCATGGCGACGATCGGCATGACGTCATGGACGTCAGCCGACGTCCTGACGTCAGGTGCACTCGATCCAGCCCATAGCGCTGCCCGGAACTCATTAGTCCGGGCAGCGCCGGGCTCTGGCAGGGGGGGCCCTCTTCTGCCGCTGAGTGCAGGCGATCACCGCAGAGCGGCGGCGATCAAGCTGTGCGCGCAGCTAGCAAAGTGCTAGCTGCGCGCACAGCACTTTACTTGGTGAAAATCGCCCCACCAGGGGCTGAGATATCTCCCTGCGCGGCATAGCCCGACCTCAGCTCGGGCTTACCGCCAGGGAGGTTAAAATGCATTTTATTGACAAATTTAAAAATATCACCCAGGAGAAAACTCAGGTGAAAAAGTGAATTGCATATGGCCCCAGATCTCTTGTGTCAGAGGCAGAGCCCTTAACCAGTACACTACCAGCCACCACTTCTAGGGATGATCTGACTTTTTGCCAGTCATGTAAGCAACAAAGTTTGCATTTTTGCCTGAAATTTGTAATGACGGAATTTATACGTTTTCATGAAAATAAGATCTTTGTTGTTTTCTGATCCCTATTGACATTACCGCATTTAGAAAAAAAAATGTGCATACATGCCCATACATTTTCACATATATACTGATTTGTGCAAAAATGTGCTTTCTGGAGTCCATAGACTTCAAAACATTTCATGAAAATTAGTTTTCTTTTTCATTCCCACACAGTTTTCATATAAACTGAGTTGTGCAAAATTGTATTTTCTCAAGCCCATATATTTTCGTGAATATTCTCTATTTGTTTTATTACTAAAATTAAAGAAAAATATTCACCCACCACTATTCCCATAGAGAGGAACTTCAACCCAAGACTGAATTTAATCCCAATCAGTAGATGATACCCCTTTCCTACGAGAAATATTTACCTTTTTTTTCAAATAGATCATCAGGGGGTCTGTGTGACTGATATTGTATTGAAACCCCTCCCACAGTGTGATGTCATGGCCATGGTCATGGCAGTTTTCTTTCTTTGAAACATGTTGCATTGTGGGAAATAACGGCTGTTGCACTTTGGGAAATAGCATCTGTTTCTGGCTACCAAGCAACCGGTATCTTCCTCTGTGCATATACATCGCTATTAAAAACAACAACCCTTAAGCTCAACCCTTTTTCACAATGTTAGTGGGTGTGGTTATAGATAAGGGCAGTTGTTGCTGTCCATTTTTTTTCTTGTCCGCCAGTAGTAGAGATGAGAATGTGCAGGCTCATTGTGAATAGAACAATATGCAACAAATGACATGGCGAATATTAATTATTTATTGATCTCTCTTCATTTTTTTATTTTCTCGCTTTGCAATGTATTGATTTTTTTTCTCCCTACAACTACTTTTCAGTAATGTTTTAGATTTACAGCCTAAATATTTTGGTGCATCACAGTCACTTAGATCTTTGACCATCACAGACTGAAGTTATCTATCTAAATTAGCACTATCCCTATCCCTATTATATATATTTTTTCAAATCTTTTTATTGACTCAGGTTGAAAAACATGAAAATCATATGACAAACAGCTCAAGTTATTATCAAGAAAAACTTGTTACAGTGCCATAAGTAAAGTTATAACAAGGAAGATTAATAACAACAGTACTTGTCTATTTGTTTCTTTAACCAAGAAATTTACTATTTGACCACTACACTAATGGGCCTCTATAATGCTTTGTCAATTACTTCTTTAACCTTAATTTTGAGTCAAATTTTAATTTTCAACTTATAACTTGATCATAACCCAAAACTATAATTAACCATCTACGGGCTGCGGTCCCTCTTCTCCCCCCCCCCCTCCTCCCCCCTCACAAGGTTCCCTTACTAGAGTCTAGAGGATTCATTTAAATCTCTAATAGGCCCAAGTAACCCCCATCTTGCCTTTCAGATACCATTCTGTATTTTCAAAGAACCTCATTAATGAGACTATTTGGGATCTATCATACGTTTTCTCGATGAACGCTTGCCATGTTTTAAAGAATCTTGGGATTGTTTTAGGTTTCATACGTTCTAAAGTAATTCTTTCCATTTGTAAGATATGGTTGAGTAAAGCCATTACTTCTGCTAAAGTTGAAGGAGAGGGATCTATCCATTTTTTCATAACTGCCTTTTTGGCTGCTAATAAAAGTAGATGTTCCCACTTAGAAATAGTAATAAGTTTATCGTTTTTTTGTTGTCTCATACTGTGGAATAGACAAAACAGAGGGTCAACAATTTTTTGGCCCTTGGAAATCTTGTTTAAAAAAATCTATGACTTCTTTCTAAAAGAGTTGGATAGTGTTACAAAACCATATCATGTGATTTAGGTCCGGAACTAGACTCCCACATTTTGGACATGTCAAAATATTTTCACTATGTTTGAGTATATAAGGACCTTTGATTGGGATATACGCCCTTTATAGAATTTTGAGTAACATCTCTCTCCAATTTTCGCTTATCATAGAGTGCCTAACTGCAGTCCATCCTGCCTTCACATGTTCGATAAAATCATTTCTTGGAACTTCCAATAAGTCCGCCCATTTGCATATTTGTGTGAATTGATTCCTTTTTTGGATTTGGGTGTCTCTTATAAAAGAATAAATCCAAGACAGAGACTGTTTACTTTTTAAACCACTTACCAAATCATCGAATCTAGGATGAGATTTTATTCTCCCCGATCTCCCTGTGGTTTTAAATACATAGCTTTTGACCTGTTTGTAATAAAACTCATGATTTGATGGGATTTCTTTTGTTCTGAGTGTATTTTCCCATTCCAAAAGTTGTCCCTCTTGGTCTATAAAGTCCCCTAGATTAGTTATCCCCATAGCCTCCCATTGTTTATAGGCCCCATGCATATCCCCAGGTCTGTAATTAGGATTTTTGAGAAAGGGCCAGAGAGAAGAAATATAAGGAGACACGCTATATTTTTTTCTGACCTCTCTCCAGGTAATTATGGTATCTCTGATGAGCACATTTTGTTTAATGATTGTGGGAAGTTGTCGCAAGGTGGTATGGAGCACTCCTAAGAGTGAGTAAGTGGTAACTACCTCTTTATCGAGAACAATGGATGTATAAAAGGATGTCTCTCCTATCCAATCACAGACATGTCTAAATATTGCGGCCAGATTATATGCTCTCAGATCTTGGAAGTTTAACCCCAGTTGAAGAATAGGTACTTTCAATTTGGCCAATGCAATTCTGGGTTTTTTGGAGTTCCATAGTAATTTTATGAATGCTGATTCTAGGAGTTTGATATCTTTGTGTTTTAATAATAGGGGGATCTATCTATAATATTAAAAAGCTAAATAAATTATCTCTTGACCCAACTTGCAACTTTAATAGGAGATGTCCCAACACAACTTTAACATAGTTATTTATTGTATATATTTGTATATAAACGTATGTATGAATACGTACTATGGATATTTGTTTATTTTTTCTTTTCTTTTTTTTGTATTTAAGTTTTTATTAAAGAATAGCAGCTTACAGTCAATTATGAAAATTACAGGATAAGGGTCCTTCCTTCATTTCTGAGGGGAAGTTGCCTTTTTCTGTTAAAAGAGGGAAGACCGGGGGCCCAATAGTGCAGTATCGTTATTATCACCAAATGGCTTGAATTCTTACACAATGGGTATTCACAAACACAGGTTGCAGTCCTGCAACCACCCTATAGGCCTGCGGGAAAAGACCGTTCCCACTCGGTATCCTGGATTATGCAGGGGCCGGGTGGTCGCACCCCTCTTCGAGTCCTCTATCCGTGATGGAACTGGTCCACCGTGGTTGAGGTCGTCACCTCCGTGTGAGGTGTGCAGTAACTGGATCAGGGTTGTGAGGAGGCGCCCAGAAATGTGTGGATTTGGGTGACTGGTATCAATTTATGTGTATAAAAAAGAGGGTTCTTACCTCTATAGAAGACTCACGAGAGTGGATTATCAGGGAACCTTTATTTACAAAAACACTTTTTTTTAAAAATAAAGGCTCTCTGATAATCCACTCTCGTGAGTCTTCTATAGAGGTAAGAAACCTCTTTTTTATACACATAAATAGATACCAGTCACCCAACTCCACACATTTCTGCGCGCCTCCTCACAACCCTGATCCAATTATGAAAAGTACACACAGCAGACAACTGGAAAACATGTACATATTGTTTTGTGGTTAAGACCAAAAAAACAGAAAGACCACTACAGGTGGCCTAAAGCACATATTCTAGATGGTCTGAGCAGAAAGGCATACATACACGACTAGTTACTGTAAGACTTAGTAATAGATCAAAAGGAGGGTTGCAAACCGCAACCACATTGTCTGCACTAATAACTTAAAGGAGCCAAAGAAAGCCGTACAAAGAAAATTAAGCAGAAGAAATTCAAGATCAAAACAAGAAGCAAAAGAAGAGAAGAAAAAGATGAGAAGCAAAGAAATAGGGAAAGGAGGAAAAGTCTAGAAAGAAAAAAAGAGAGAGGAAGTAGAAGAGCCAACCCTAGGGAAAATTCAGCCTTGCACCCAGATAGACACAAATTATCACATATATTAAAGAGGATCTGTTAGGTATAGGGTCTCAGAGAAAAAAAACGCACTTATATCAGTAGCTAAATATTGGCTGTACTTACATTACATATGCATTTCACTGTCCATGTTTGGATTTCACAGAATTTTTATATAGTATTTGCAGAGAATGATGCTCCTGACAGCTCATGGCAGGTTCCATGTTTGTCTGTCTCCTATGAAGCCAATTGTGATGTAATATCCTCCCTTACCTTGCTTCCTGATGAGATGATTCGACTCACAAAAAAAGATCAGGATCAAAGATCCTAATGGTTCATGATCCGGACAACACTACTGTGCAGTGAATATTAATTAGCCATGTGGCTAGGAACAATAGCGGACTCATGCAGTATACTCTAACGGAACATGTGCCCTGTGAATAGCACATTGATTTTTCAGTGCTGTGAGTTTTGGCTGCTGTTACAAGCTGCTGTAACATGAGCCTGTAACTTCTCACTGTGAAAGCAGCCTTAGGGCAGGATAGGGAAATGAAGGGGAGGACCAAGGTAGTGCAGTGGGGAGAAGAAGCAGCCCCAGAATGCTTTGCAGTATCTGTTATGCGTCCTGCCAGCCTCCTTAGGAGCTTGGGAATAAGGAGCCTTGCTGTTCAGCACACATCAAAGTAAGAGAGATTTTTAACTTCAGTATTGCTTTTTTGGCTTCCTTCTAAACTGTTTAACACAGGAGAATAGAGGTTTAAATGAACTTTTGCAGCCTGACAGCTACTCTTTAAGATGGAATGGTACCACATAGTTTGTCAAAGACATGTAACTTATCCTGGAGGTATTTATTGGTTTCCAATAGTGTTCTTTTTAAAGCATGAATAATCAGCAAAACCCTTTAGGAATGTCGTGCCTCTCTGTTCATCTGCCGGTCATTTTTTTTTTTTAGTTATTATTTGGCAAATTTGGGGGAAACTGAAATAACTCCCACAGCAGGAAATTCAATTGTTGAATTTACTGCAATCCGTGGTTCCAAAAACATTCTTTCTAAGTCCCAGTTTTGACACTCTGTCCATGCAAGGGTAGTGCTGTCAAACGTGTTATTGCAAGTCATCGAACTCCATGACTGCGACAAATTTATGTAGTAAATGAGTGCAGGCAAGGTGCCATCTGACCAGTGCAATGGCTGGAGCGCTCACCCGGAGGGCAGGCCCATTGTTGCAGGCATTGGCTCTCTTGGTGAGCACCTGAGCGATTGGGTTGACTCCCTGTTGCATCCCCTTGTAAAGAGGCTACCTGGCTATTTTAGGGATTCCAAACATCTGTTGGCCAGCATGGATAAGTTGACCTGGGAACGAGATTGGAGTTGGCTTACGGTGGATGTTAAATTTTTACATTCTTGTATACCCCATCATCTGGCCCTGACAGCACTACAATATAATCTAGAGAGATACTCTGAGTATTCTTCTGATCTCTGGGTGTTTCTCTGTACTGCTGTGGAATATCTCCTGGCCCGTAATTACTTTATGTTTTACGGCACCTTCTACCTCCAGAGGTGTGGAGCCTCCATAGGAGCAAAGTTCTCTCCATCCCTGGCAAATCTTTATATGGGATGAGTTCCAAATCTTTGGGGGTGGTATGCCTGTCGACAAGTGTTGTGTGGTACGGGAGATTTATAGATGATATATTAATTATCTGGAAGGGCGATCCTTTTTTTTTTAATCTTTTTATGGAACATCTAAATAACAATGCTTGTAGTCTTAAGTTTACCCATGTGTGGCAGCAGAACTCCATTGATTACCTGGATTTGACCTTGAAGGGTGATGGGGATTCTGGCATGATCTGTACTAGAACGTATAGGAAGTCCTGTGCTGGAAACTCCACCTTACGTGCCAATAGTTGTCATCCCACCCACACTGTGCGAGCGATTCCGGTGAGTGAATTTATTCAGGCCCGGCGGAACTGCTCAGATATTGTTGGTTTGGAGCTGGAATATGATATAGTGGAGAGGCATCTGCTGGCCAGGGGATATCCTAGGTGGACCATTGACTGGGGAAAATCCAGGGCTAATGCTAATTTCTTCGTGAGAGGGTTAGCTTTGCAAGCAGACGTGCACCCACCCTTGGTAGTCTGTTATCGCCCAGTTTATTTAAATCTGTCTCCCAACCCCAAACATGGCTTGCTATTAAGGGGTCGTATAAGTGTGGGGTGGCTTCTTGTCATTATTGTTCAGTACATTCTAAAACCCAGACAATCATTTCCCTCACTTATGGACGTTTTCACCATTAAACATTTTATTAACTGCAACACTAAAAATGTAATATATCTGGTTACTTGCGATTTATGTTCAATCTAACATGTGGGTTGTCCCACCAGACCTCTAAAAGCCAGAATTGCTGAACACTATTTGGGAGCCGGCTGGCTGACAAACAGCATTTCCAACGTTGCCAGACATTTTCGTACAGAACATGGGGGAAACATGTCCAGTTTTTTCTTCCAAAGGAGGGTTTTCCTGTCGAGAAGGGGGGGGGGGGGACCTTTTGGCCATGATCCGCAAAAGAGAGGCCTTGTGGATCTTCCGCTTGGGGACTCGGGCCTCATTGGGCATGAATGCGAGATATAATTTAGCATTAGTTACTAACTAACCACCTCCCTTTAATTTAATAGATCCTGTTTATCCATATGTTCCTGATGGTTTAACACTAATTCTTATATTAATTCATTGTACTTATATGTCTTGTACTTATGCTTGCTCCTTGTGTTTTTATTGCATTTAGGTTTTAATCTTGTAAAGGAGGGGGTGATAGCCAGCTTAGCAGGTGCAGACCTTTTTGTCTCCGCCTGACTTTGGTGGGTTGGTCTGGCACCCTCCCTGGTTCCGCCTTCCCTCCTTTATATAAACCTTTTGATGTGAGCTGTGAAATGGCTATAATTAAGAACCATGTGGGTTCGAAACATGTCAGCTTGGTGTTCATTTTTATCTGATTGGGATATGTCCTGAATAAACTTGGATTGAGGAGACATAGTGCAGACCTTTTTTCATTTTCCGGCTGGAGAGGCATAAGTAAACAAAGAGTATACATCGTCATTATTTATTGAACTAGACACTAAGCAGATAGTGTATCGTGTTGGACGGACCCTATACAGAACCAACATATCCACTGTATCTGTATCATGCTTCTTCAGGCAAGTTCTGGTGCCAAAGCCCTACACCCTCAGAGAAACTGAGAGAACGAGACTTGATACAGAGTAATCCAGATTGTAATGAAATACTATATAAAGCGTAGGTAATTTCAAATGGTTCCCAAGTGTATGAGTGCCATACCCACAAGTGAAGTGTGTGCCAGGGACAGGGTTACCATGATTCCCACTGAGTTTCCTCAAAAAGTTATAGCACCTGCAGAACACTAACCTGCACCCACCTTCTCCTAACACTAATCTCCTCCTAACTATTCCTAACACCAACCTTCCCCCTATATATACTTAACACTAACCCCATCAGCATCTATTCCTAACACTAACCTTCCTCCCTATATACAGTATGCCTACCACTATCCTTCCCCCACCTACTCCTAACACTAACCTTCCCCCTATATATGCCTAACAGTAACCCCACCACCACCTACTCCTAACACTAACCTTCTCCCTATATATAACACTAAGCTCCCCCCACATACATGTAAAAAAGGCACCTGGAAAAAGTGTGCGAAGGATTGCTACTAGTATGACTTATATTCTACTACTTAATTCCAATAGTAAAATGTAGGTAAACCTAACCTTCCCCTGCTGCAAAACCACGATTTGTGACAAAGAAGATACATTTTGGCACCCAGAGCATACCCTATAGACTCACGGACGCTGAGGCATGTGGATATGAAAATTGTGGCATTGCATAAATTGACCTTCTTTGCCGCAAATAGTGCCTATTAGAAAAGCCCAATTTGCGGCAAAGAAAGTAAATTTTGGTGCCCGTAGGCACCTGATAGCGGGTGCCCAAATTTTCCTTTTTTGCCGCAAATCACGGCTTTTATAATAGACGCCTATGGCGACACCCTTTCTTCAGTAAGGGCTTCTGCATCCTTTTTTTCTGATTTACCACCTCCCACCTAACACTAACCATCCCCCTATTTATGCCTAAAGCTCAACACACACCATACAATCTTGGTTGTACAGATTTACCAAATCTATGTAGTATAAGGGCCAACAGATAGAAAATACCTTTAATGATTGATTGGATAAGCTCTTATATTACATGAAAGTGGTAAGATTGAACAACCAAGATTGTATGGTGTGTGTTGAGCGTTACACTAACGTCCCCCACCTACTCCTAACTCAATCATCCCACTAATTGCTGTAAAGGGGTGCCCAAATGAACAGGTGCTATTTTTGTATTGTCTATGAATAAGAGTCCATTCCCTCTACATGAGATTATATTCGATTTTGGAAGTGCATGCAGGGTCGGCTCTAGACTATTTGCTGCCTGAGGCAAACTTGTGAGGATGCGCCCTCCCACGCCCACCCACCCCAATTAGGAATGACCGCACAGCACCCAACAATTTACTCTGCTTCAATTAATGTTCTCACATGACATGCTGCAGCTCAACACAATAGCACACTGGCTGGCTGTGAGAATGTGACAAACAAACTGCTCACCCTCAGCCGCTCCATTCCTCCTCAGGATGGTACACACAGTAGAAAAATGCTGCCCCTGAAATCTCGGCGCCTGGTGCAAATGTTTCACCTTGCTTCTTAAGAGAACCGGCCTGAGTGCATGTGATTTGCCAATCACAAGGACATTTTCTTTTTCAGGCAACTCTTGGAGGTCTTTTTCATCTGCTTCTATTGCAATGTGATGCAAATTCCCAAATCCCCAACAGGGGCGTAACTAGAGGGGAGCAGCTCCTGCGATCGCACGGGGACTCAGAGCTGCTGGTACCCCAACTTCGAAGCTTCCCTTTCTTCGATACAAGTGACTACAGGAGGACCCTTTTCCTTTTTAAAAGACAGTCAGTTAAAGCAGAATAAGTGACAGACAGTTCAGTGGCCCAGTAAAGGGACAGACTTAGCTGCAACATATACTGTTCTGTCCATTAAATATCATAATTTCGTTTTTTTTTTTCCACATTCTATTTAGTTCTTCTTCACTATATTTGAAAAAGGGACAGTTCCCTTCTACTGTAACTCGATTGTAATTCTTCTCGGTGTGTCCTCTTTTGTCGTATACAGTTATGATTTATGGAAGTATGTAAAGCACTGTAGAAGCGTCCTATATATCACAGCCAGGAGTCATCGCACATTGGAGAGGATTGTGTCTATCTAGAGGAGACCACTGGTGATAAGCAGAGAGGCATCTGCCTATTCTCAGAAATCTCCAGGGAGCTGCATTCAAATGTCACAAATTGTTATTAATCTGTGTCACCAATGCACATAATGATGATCCTATAAGCAGGCTTACCTAACATGTTCTCAGAAATGTGCACGCGACACAAGCTTGGATTCTTAGAACATTATTTCATTAAAGAACCACTATTGCGATCATTGTAAAATACATGAAAAAACACATACAAGTAAGAAGTACTATGGGGGATATGACAAATAAAGGTGCGGGTAAAAATACCAGTATATTAAAATATTGTCAGAACTGGAAGGGATCGCTGTATGAAGAAAATGGTGAGCTTCTCAGAGGAACTGATGGTGAGGTTAGTATGTAATATACATTTGCAGCTACGACATGTGTTTATTTTAAATGATTTTCCTCGTTTCAGGTTCCCTTTAAAGTGTCCTTAACTCTCATATGCTAGTGAAGCTCCTGCTGGGACGGTTGGGTTATTGGATACAGTGTTCCGGCGGCTGCAGGGAGGAGGTAGGCAGGAAGGGGATGGAGAGCAGCAACTCCCGGGAGGCGGAGCTCACATGGGATCGGGGCGGACCTCACACATCGGAGGCGAGTACGAGAGGAATCGCCGCCGGGAGACTTGGGCGCAGGATACAGCCGGTATATGGCTGATCCTGCTCCTGCACAAGTTCCCGGTGATGTTAAATACTATCCCCCCTCCAGGCTGCCATGGTTGGTGGGAAATGAAATAATTCAGCTTCCAGCAATTCCTGGAGGTTGAATCATAGTGTTTTATCAGTAACTTTAGCTCCGTCTTCTGACGGTGCTGAAGTTACTCACTGCACTGCTATAGCCGTAATCCCTATTGCGGCCTATAGTGGCGTCGGCTGCGCCCAAATCTCCTGCGCTCTAATGGAAGTGTTCTAACGGAGGTGGCTGCAGCAGCAGGAGGGATAATCGAGATTGGGGGGCTGGTCACCTCCGCTTGGTATTCCCCGTATAAGCGGGAGCTGCTGCTGGACGGCGCCACCTGGCTGGACGGGAGCTTCATGCACCTCTACCAGAAGCTCTGCTGTGTAGGTGGGTGCTGCTCACGGCAAGTGAACTAAATAGGCGCCAATACAAAATAGTGGCATTTGGGCACCCGCAATGCCCGATATAAAGCAGATGCTGTATTATTATTATTTATTTATAAAAAGCGCCAACTTATTCTGTGGCGCTGTACAAAGTAAGAAACAAACATGGGGTACATAATAATAAGGACAATGGTGTACACTAATATGCAAAATACAGAATTGGTGACAAAATACAAAAACGATACAAAATACAGAATACTAAATACAGAATTGGTAATGACAGTGATAAAAGTAACATGACGAATAAAGTGTATAATGATTTCCAGGACACAAAAGGGGAGAGAGCCCTGCCCTTGCAAGCTTACAACCTAAGAATCAGGGGGGGGAGGAGGGGTAGTATTCAACAAACATATAGAGCCAGTGTGGTTTAGGATATCTAGTAGGAGTGCACTTTGTTCTTAGGACAAATGGGAAGTGGCCTAAGGTAGAGCATATGCTTGTCGGAACAAGTGAGTTTTGAGTGACCATTTAAAGCTAACAAAGGTTGGCGAGTGACGGATGTGTTGTGGGAGGGCATCCCAGCCAGGGCACTATCTGCAAAGAGTTTGTATGTTCTCTCCGTGTCTGCGTGGGTTTCCTCTGGGCACTCCGGTTTCCTCCCACATTCCAAAAACATAAGGATAAGTTAATTGGCTCCCCCTAAAATTGGCCCTAGACTACAGTACTTACACTACAGAATATAGACATACGGCAATGGTAGGGATTAGATTGTGAGCTCCTTTGAGGGACAGTTAGTGACAAGATATATATATATATATATATATATATATATATATATATATATATATATATATATATATATATACACACTGTACAGCACTTCGTAATATGTCGGCGCTATATAAATACTAAATAATAATAATAATAATTCTAGAGGAAGGGTGAAGCACGAGCAAAATCTTGCAAACATGAATGCAAGCAGGTGATTCTAGAGGAGGACAACAGAAGATCATGTGCAGATCTGAGATTGCGATTGGGTTGGTATCTGGATATATTAGTGAGGATATGTACCGGGGAGAGAGATTGTGGAGAGCTTTGTAGGTTAGGGTTAAGCATTTGAACTGTATACTCTGGTTCATTGGCAGCCAATGAAGAGCTTGACAAAGAGGAGCAGCAGAGGAAGATCGAGAAGAAAGACGAGCAGCTGTATCAGCGCCCGCTATATATGGGGCACCAAAATTTCCGCTCTGGCACTCAAAGACCGCTATTTTATATTGGTCCTTATGGTGGCACCCATTTAGTCTACTTGCTGCATGTGCCCTTTTTTCCTGCTCCGCTGTGGAGAGGTGTGTAGTCCAGAGGAGTCCCGAAACTTCCTACGGTTACAGGAAAAACACAGAGAAAGACCAGGAGCCCCTTAAGGTGTAGTATATTAACGTCACATACAAAGTGATGAGGTACTCAGAAAGGTGGGTTGCAAGTCTAGCAACCACAGCAACCACTACTCACTTCCACTGCAGTGGGAGGTTTCGGCAGTCTTTGGGAAGCCCAAGTGCTCCCAAAGACGGCTGCCCCACACTGTGCGTGCGTGAGCATGCAGGAGCATGCATTCTTGCGTACTCACCCATGCGCAGTCAGGGGCACCTCTAGCCATTTTGTCACTCCAGGCGAGAAAACCTGTGGCACCCCCCCAAAAAAAATAATCATACTGCAGCAGCGTTTCACTAGAAAATAATCTTATGCCACAGCGTTTCACCAGAAAATAATCGTAATGTGGCAAGGAAGCACAGGGAGACAGTAGAAGGCACAAAGGGGGGAAGAAGTGTGCACAAAGGGGGACAGAAGGAGGCACAAAGGGGGACAGAAGGAGGCACAAAGGGGGACAGAAGATGACAGAGGTGGATGTAAGGAGGCACAGGGAGACAGAAGGAGGCAGAGGGGGACAGAAAGAGCCACAGGGAGACAGAAGAAGGCACAAAGGGGCACAAAAGGAGGCACAGGGGGACAGAGGAAGGTGCAGGGGACAGAGTTGGCACATGGGGACTGAAGAGGGACATGGAGACAGAAGGAGGCACAAAGGAAGACAGAAGGAGGCACAGGAGGACAGAAGGTGGCAGAGTGGGACTGAATGAGGAACAGGGGGGCAGAGGTAGCACAAGGGGACAAATAAAGACAAAGGGGACATAAGGTGGCGCAGGGGTACATAAGGCACAAAGGGGCACAGGAGGAGGCAGAGGTGGAACACAGGGACTGAAGGAGGCACAAAGGGAGACAGACAAATAGGGGGTTAGACATGGCACAAGGGACTGTAGGAGGCACAAGGAGACAGAAGGAGGCACAAAGGGGGAAAGAAGGATGCACAAGGCACAGAGGTGGCAGCTGCCTGCAACTTAAGCTAAGTAAATGCTGCAGATGCAAGTAATAGAACACCCACGGGGGAAGGGCTTAGTCCAGGGGGTGGGGCTTAATTTGAGGCTGGGCTTAATCCAGCAATATGGCGCCCTCCAAGACCAATGGCACTCCAGGCAATGGCCTGTACTGCCTTTGCCTAGAGTACAGAGTGGCCATCTTCGTGAACGCTCGGGCTCCCAAAGACTGCCAAAGCCTCCCACAGCGGTGGAAGTGAGTAGTCTTCGACCGATTGGGCGGAGACTGCTAACGGGGGATCCAGCGCTGGAACGTGGGGACCGTAAGAGGAATGGGAAGGCTCTATAGGACCCAGAGCCTTCCCTCTCCTTAGGTGAGTATCTGTATTTTGTTCTTAGATTCACTCCAGATTCTCTTTAACCTCTTGACGACCAGCTAACGCCGATTGGTGTAAACTGGTCGTCTGCGGGTTTCCATGGACTTTCCATGTCCGTTCACGGAGGCTGTCTCCGTGAACAGCCGGAGAGCCGCCGATCGCGGCTCGCCGGCAAAATGTAAACACGCGGGGAAGAAATCCCCGCTGTTTACATCATACGGCGCTGCTGCGCAGCAGCGCCGTAAGGCAGATCGGCCTCTGATTGGCCGGGGATCGCCGGCATATGATAGGCTGAAGCCTATCCTACAATGCGCAGGATGGATATCCGTCCTGCGCAGCTAAGAAGGGAAGGGAGAGGGAGGGAGAGGGACGGAGCGCCGAAAACGCTTCGAAGGGGGGCTTTGAAGAGCCCCCCCGCAAAGCGCAGAGAGCCGGCAGAGATCAGACCCTCCCAGCAGGACATCCCCCTAGTGGGGAAAAAAGGGGGTATATCTGATCGCCCTGGCATAATCCTGATCTGTGCTGCAGGCTGGAGAGCCCACGCAGCACAGATCAGACAGAAATCCACTGGTCGTCAAGTGGTTAAAGGAAATATACGTTTTAGCCATTTCTTTTGATTGCGATTAGGATAAAGTGGGGTCAATTCATAAAGCATTCCCGCATGCGGTAATGCTCAAAACAGCTGACTTTACTGACCACGTAGCAAAATGTCTATTCATAAAAGCTGTTTCCGCATGAAAAGCTGAAATTCCTGAGCAGTGAGGTAAATTTTACCGCCTTGTGTGGTGATTATCTCAACACGTCACTAAATATCAATTCATAAAGATTAGAGCAGGCGGTATTGGGACGGAGAATACCACTTGCTTTGAAGAAGTGATAAGGGTGCGGATAAGAGCAAAATTAATGGAGACAGATCTCCCAGGCAGCAGAGGTGATAGCAGAACAAACACGGCTTCCCAGAATACCCCAGGGAAGTTAGGGATGCCTCTTTTATTGTAACGCTGTCTCTGCAGTAGAAAATGTATCAACCCAGGCAGCTGTTGTCCTCCCCTAGAATCACCTTCTCACATTCATGTCTGCAAGAGTTTGCACATGCTTTCCCCCTTCCTGTAGAATGCCCTCCCCTAAAACATCCATCACTCGCCAACCTTTGTTAGCTTTAAACGGTCACTAAAAACTCACAATCAATTTTATTAATTGTTATTTTCACTACAATTCCTCTTTAACTATTTAACCTGTAAAGTGTTTCTCAACATGATCATAGCATGTACCCCTTTTTTAATTACTGTACTGGCCAAATACTATTGTGAGTAACGTCACCTCAAATACCCCTTACACTGTATATTTATTAGAAGTACACTCCCTATTTGTTAATAAATACATCTCAAAACTTCTCATAAAGCATTGACCTGAAAGGACCACTGTCGCGAAAATCTTAAAATTTAAAATACTGTATATGTAAACACATACAAATAAGAAGTATGTTTCTTCCTAAGTAAAATGAACCCTAGATTACTTTTCTCCTATGTTGCTGTCACTTCTAGTAGGTAATAGAAATCTCACATTACCGTCAGGTTTTGGGCTAGTCCATCTCTTCATGGGGGATTCTCAGCATGGCCTTTATTCTTTATAAAGCCATTCCCTGAAAAAAAGATTGATACAAAGATGCTGACCAGCGTCCCTGCTCACTGTACATTTTTTTGGCAGTTGGACAGAGCAACTGCCATTCACTAAGTGCTTTTGAAAATAAAGAAAATCCTGAAAAACCTCCCATGAGTAGATGGGCTAGTCCAAAATCTGTCGGTTGTGTCAGATTTCTACTACTGACTGTGACAGCAACAAAAGAGAGAAGTAATTGATGGCTCATTTTACTCTGGAAGAAACGTACTCCTTATATGTATATGTTTATATATTTTAAATTCTATGATTTTATGGACAGTGGTCCTTTAACAAGTTCAAGTGCTCCCTGGGCCATACGAAAGGTGTATTTGCAAAAAGAGCACCACATAAATTTGGTGGTGAGTGAGCATCCAGTAGGCCAATTGTACACATGCAAGCTATTGCTATACTGCATAGCTGGCTTGTTTTGGTGGGATGGACGGACCTATGGATTTGCAAGATGCTCATCATAGCAGACATGTATTATGTGCGATGAATTGGGGAGGGTTACATGTGATACAATAGTGGCTATAGTGCATTGCATACTAACAATACACTTGCTAGCTTACTACTTGACAAAAGTGGTAAAGAGGCGCCCAATTTCTATAAAATACTCTAAAATCAATAAAATAACAAAATGAGGTGGCTTACCTCACAGACGACAACTCACTTTGATAAGGAAGTTTAATTGGAGATTTAGCACAGGCAACGCGTTTCGTGGGACCAAGCCCACCTCCTCAGGCCAAATAAAGTGCCGTTGTAGTCTAACAACTGCATTTGGGGCGCCTCAAATGCCAATGCCTAACCTTACCGATCCCCCACCAATAGTTTAACTTAACTGATTCCCCCACTGATGCCTAACCCTAACCGATCCACCACTGATGCCTAACCCTAACTGAACCCCCCCCCCCCCCCCAAACACACACACACACACCAATGCCTAACCCTAACCTACCTCCCCACGATACCTACCCCTAACTATCCCCCCGATGACCATGTGACCTTTGCTGCTGTACTTTTTAAATATTGGGTACCTCGGAAGTAAGCATTCATGTCAATATTAGCAAAATGTGGGCGTCCAATCAAATAGTGAGCACCGGGGCTTGCTGCTATGCAAACAGCGGCTAGAAATAGTCACCTATGAGGTGCCCAAATTTCCTTTCTCCCTACTAAGGAACCCCTGGGGTACGTGTGCAATGCATAGAGAACCTGGGTCCTAGAAGATGTTCCATTGCTAGAAATAGTTTGTAATAGAGACAAAAAAAAATTTCTACGACACAAAACATGTTGAGATGAAACTTCTATATTTCCCTTTGGATATGTGTTCTGTCTGGTGTCTCAGCTGGATTTTTCCTTTAAATAATGATAATGAAAATAAATATGATGTTCGTATTTCTGAATGAGTTTGGAAGTCTGTAAAAACCCTGCAGTTATTTTAGTGATATATATTTCTTTTATCCTAGCAACAACAAAAATTGTTATTGTACAGAATGGAGAGTTAAATGTGCTTTAGATTAGGACTCAGAAGAGATTAATGGACATAATTAAACTAATAGACATGTGAACTTGTATGATTTATTTTTACAATTGCGCCATTAATCAGAAATTAAAACCCTTAATAAACCTGATTTTGACATTTTTTCTGCTACTATATGGTGTACTACAAATTGTGCCATTGAGGCTTTGTGCTTAACGTATTCTCTTACATTTTGTATAAACTACCTATCTAAATATACAGTTGTATACCCGTTCCACAGAGATATCCGAAAATGTAACTTTTAATAAATAGTTTTTCAAATCGTTAAGCCTGTAAAGTTGTTCCCATAACGAAACTGGGAGAGGGGAAGGAAACTCACAGAGCCCTGTGAGTGAGGCTATATAAATCCTCACACCATAGGTAACCCCTCTTTCCCAGACTGTTTCTTATCTAAACACACATCACCCACCATACAATACAACATGTTTCACCCCATAGAAGATAGGGGCTTTGTCAGGGGTACTAACTATAATAAAGTGCTAAACAGTCATTATAAATACATAAGACATGGAAAACAAAATACAGCTAGGATGTAAATCACTTCTCTATTGTCAGATTATAGTTGCTTTCAACGTTGTATCATTCATAACATGCATTTCAAATGTGCTGACATATTTTGCAAAAATAATTCCAGAAATCACATTAAAAAGTTCAAATCACAAACTGTTTCTCAGAAGGATTCATAAGTAGAAGGGTTGTATTTCTGCAAAAGCCAATTATTATTATTATTATTTTTTATTTATATAGTGCCAACATCTTCCGCAGCGCTGTATAAAGTACAAAACGAATAGTGGGATCATAGATACATGAGATGTTCAAAACTCTCTACAATCATGGACATCCAGCAAAACAAAATACATACAAAGTTGATGAGCAGTTTAAGACCTCACTAATACTGAAACACTAAGAGGAAGTCTCTAGCCTTGCGAGCTTACAAGCTATACATTTTTTTTTTGTTATGTTATCAATTTTCCCCTCAGAATTCAACACACAACACCCCATCATGACAACGTGAAAAAAGTTTACTCGAGGTTTTGACAAATTTATTAAAAATAAAACTGCTGAGAAATCACATGTACATAAGTACCCACAGCCTTTGCTCAATACTTTGTTGATGCACCTTTGGCAGCAATTACAGCCTCAAGTCTTTTTGAACATGATGCCACAAGCTTGGCTCATCAGTCCTTGGCCAGTTTTACCCATTCCTCTTTGCAGCACTTCTCAGCTCCATCAGGTTGGGTGGTAATGTTGGTGCACAGCCAGTTTAAGATCTCTCCAGGATGTTCAATCGGATTCTAGTCTGGGCTCTGGCTGGGCCATGCAAGGACATTCACAGAGTTGTCCTGAAGCCACTCATTTAGTATCTTGGCTGTGTGCTTAGGGTCGTTGTCCTGCTGAAAGAATGAACCATCACCCCAGTCTGAGTTTGAGAGCACTCTAGAGCTGGTTTTCATCCAGGATGTCTCTGTACGTTGCTGCAGTCATCTCTACCTTTATCCTGACTAGTCTCCCATTCCCAGTTCCTGAAAATCATTCCCACAGCATAATGTTGCCACCACCATTCTTCACTTTAGGGATGGTATTGGTTTGGTAATGAGCGTTTCCTGGTTTTCTCCAAAGTTATGCCTGACATTTACACCAAAGAGTTCAATTTTTGTCTTATCATACCAGAGAATTTTGTTTCTTATGGTCTGAGTGTCCTTCAGGTGCTTTTTAGCAAATTCTGGGAGGGCTGGCAATTGCCTTTTAGTAAGGAGTGGCCACTCTACCATACAGGCCTGATTGGTGGATTGCTGCAGAGATGATTGTCCTTGTGGTAGGTTCTCCTCTCTCCACAGAGGACATCTGGAGCTCTGATAGTGTGACCACTGGGTTCTTGGTCACCTTCCTAATTAAGGCCCTTTTACCCTGATCGCTCAGTTTAGATGGCTGGCCAGCTCTGGAAAGAGCCCTGGTGGTTTTGAACTTCAATTTAAGAATGATGTTGGCCACTGTACTCATTGGGACCTTCCAAGCAGCAGAAATGTTTCTGTAATCTTCTCCAGATTTGTGCCTCTAGACAATCCTGTCTCGGAGGTCCTTTAACTTCATGCTTGGTTTGTGCTCTGACATAAACTGTCAACTGTGGGACCTTATATAGACACTTACACAGGTGTGTGCCTTTCCAAATCATGTCCAATTAACTGAATTTACCAAATGTGTACTCCAATTAAGCTGCAAAAACATCTCAAAGATTATCAGGGGAAACATGATGCACCTGAGCTCAATATTGAGCTTCATGACAAAGGCTAAGAATACTGATTTACATTTCTTTTATCAGTTTTTTAATGTTTAATACATTTGCAAAAATCTCAAGTAAACTTGTTTTCACATTGTCATTATGGGGTGTTGTGTGTAGAATGCAGAGTAAAAAAATAATTTATTCCATTTTAAAATAACAAAATGTGGAAAAAGTGATATGCTGTCAATACTTTCCGGGTGCACTGTATATCACATTAACTTCCCATTTGTTTCATCCTTTTCATAGGTTTTAAATTACAATCAGGGTTTGTAGCTTGCATCTCCTCATAGCTTGCTTTTGTTGATAAAGAGGAGAGGCTAGGCTGGTTGTGCTGAAGGGGTTGAATGTGACAGCCTTGCTTGAACAGTTGGTATTTTCATTTAACGCTCTTCACACAGTTATCAGCAGTAAAGACAGTACATTTCTGCTTTTAAACATATGCAGTCCTGTATTCAGATGTAGTACTTGGGTATATGGCAAAACTGATCAATAAGGACCACCCCTTTTCAGTCATCGTTGACTTAATACATCTCAGTGCCTCTACAGCAATGCCTATTCAATTTGTTGGGTTTTTTAAGCTGCCTTTTTCATTCAATTTTTGAGCTGACAAACTTGTGTAGAATATATGTATCATTCTCATATACTGTAAGTATTTTATTGTGGTGTAAATACACCAGTACTTTAACCCTTTAAAGAGACACTGAAGCGAAAAAAAATTATGATATTATGATTTGTATGTGTAGTACAGCTAAGAAATAAAACATTAAGATCAGATACATCAGTGTAATTGTTTCCAGTACAGGAAGAGCTAAGAAACTCCAGTTGTTATCTCTATGCAAAAAGCCATTAATCTCTACGACTAAGTTAGTCGTGGAGAGGGCTGTTATCTGACTTTTATTATCTCAACTGTTCCTGGACTATTTACTTTTCCTCTGCTAGCGGAGAGGTCATTACTTCACAGACTGCTCTGAAAGACTCATTTTGAATGCTGAGTGTTGTGTAATCTGCACATATTATAGAATGATGCAATGTTAGAAAAAACACTATATACCTGAAAATAAAAGTATGAGAACATTTTCTTTGCTGCTAATCTTCTAGTAATTATTCATAGTACACAACCAATTCATTATATCATAATTTTTTTTCCGCTTCAGTGTCTCTTTAAGTACGGGCAAGCTCAGACCCCTAAAGGACAAGAGCCTTCTTTTTTTCCTGAATGCGTGTTGTGATCAGTGTGATTGGCTCACAGTGATCACAGTGTCAGAAGCCAATGAAGTTTGAGCTCATCTCAGCTTATAGAGCTCAACGATCAGTGATTCGCATTTTGCTTAGTTTTTTTTGTTTTAAATTGCAGTACTAGGTCTGCTTTTCCCCGCGTGTGAAGCATGGTTTGTGTGTCAACGCAAATAGGAACTAAGAAAAATTGCATTTTGAACAAAAAATTGTGCATGATTTTGGTGTTAACCAAACATTCATGTAAACTTACCTTATTTTGCATTCAAGGAAAAATTGCAAATGGAAATTTGTATACAAATGCAAACAAAAATTGTAAAACAGCACGCAAAAAAATGTGATGAAGAAAATATGAAAAATTGCAAGCCACAGATTTGTGCAAGCAGGAAATTGCATGCAGAGTATTTGGAATGACAAATGTGGACGGCCATTTTTTACATTTTATTGCAATTGTTGCTACGCTCTGCACACTACTTGGATGAGTACTGAAGATGAGTGCTACCTAGTACAGTCAGGCTTTAACATGAATCGGGTGGGCACTTTAATGATCTCTATTATTTCTCCAGCTAGAGAGCTCATTATCGGATCTTGTCCCGTGGGCCGTGCCTCCAAGTAGAAAACTTAAGTAAAGTTCCTCAGAATTTATCAGAAAATGGGGCTAAGTTTAAATTAATGGATTTATAAAAAAATGATACTACATATTTAATTCCTACTAAAAAGTATTTTATGTTTCTTCCTCCGCACATTTGAGAAGTTTCCTAAATTTACAAAGTTTGGACTGAACCCCAAATAGGAAGATGTCCACCGTTTTTTTTTCCGTGAAGCAAGAATAAGTAATCGTTCAAGTGTTCGTTCCACCTTCTCCTCCATTACTCTTTCATTATGTTCAACCTATATCATTAATGTGACATTGACTCCGTAATCAAGCTAAATTACCGGCGATGATAAAATCCTGCTGCACCCAAGATTGATAGCGCTACGGAATGCGTCAACCCAGCGCGGGCCAAACGGAGCCCCTCTACAACATTCAATTTCCCTGACCTTTTTTCTGAACTAGATGTCAATTATTTATTTCTACTTTACTGTGGTGATGTTTTAAACATTCCAACCTACTTGTTATTCCTGCCGGCATTGCGACTGTCCTTTGATATTATTCTTTAGTACATCAAATGGGAACATTTTAGTATTTTTTGATTGCCCTGATAGTTTCCTGCAAGTTTTAATGTATTCAGTTCAAAGATCTTAAGAAAGTCTGGCTCATTACTGGATAGGCAATAAAAAACAGAAATGATTCAGACAGAATATATTGAACTATATTTCCCAACAGAAAAAGTGAACACTGATTCATTACCTTCACCCATAGTTGCGTAGGAGGGTGTTGAGAAAATTAGGAAAGTGCCAGTCGTAGTGCTATTGCCATTGCCAATGGCCAGTATAAAGAAAGTATGTCTAGGTAAACTCTTGTATTTCAGCTAGGTAAAGAAAAAAAAATCAGTATTTGAATTTACGCATTTCTCTCATAACTCTTAAAGCTGTTTCTTTTACTTTCTATTTTTTTATATTGATTTTGAATCTTCCAGGAATAAAAGCAACCTAAAGCAAACAATAGGGCTGGTTGGAAATGCCGATTCCATGGATATTTTGATTTCTGATTACCGATTCCACGGACTCCAATTCTGATTACCAATTCCACTGATTTCTGACTTCTGATTTCAGTTTTAAAAATAAGTGTAGTACCTTACTAAAACATAGTGAGGGTATGGGGTATGAAAATATTTATTGGTACAACATGTTTTGTTTGGACTGGAAAACTTTCAGATTAATGTGCCTATTTTACTGGGTCTCAAAGTAGTATGAGCACTTTTCAAAGTCTATGTTTCCCAACATCATAGCTCCCAACTGTACCTGTTTTGGAGGACCAGTCCCTCTTTGGGAACCAAAGCTCTCTGACCATTTTTCTTTTCATTTTTGTCCCTTTTTCAGATATACAGATCAACATACGGGTAAATATACATATTTTTATGCTAATGGACTCTTACATTTTATTCCCTTTTTTTAAATTCATATTTATTTGATTTTGAAATAATAATTTGAAGGAAAACTAATCATGATAGAAAATATTCGTGTGGTTTGAATTAGGGATGGTCAGAACATTTCCACGGAAAGCCATTTTCCGAGTTTATGATCGGAAATATGTTTTCCACAGTGGTAATTGGAGATCGGAAAATGGCATCAGAAATCGGATTTCCATGGAAATTCTACATTACTGTAATTTTAGACCAATGACAGAACTTGGAAGCATTGGACCAATCAGAGAATACAGAATTTTTTCCGTGGGAATACCATGGAAATTTTAGGCCAATCACAAGACTTGGAAATACTCGATAATATGCAAGTCTTGTGATTGATCTATAATAACCGCAGAAATCTGATTTTCCCAGAAAAATTCTCCATTCATTGACTGGTCCAATACTTCCTACTCAGAAGTATCTGGCCAATCAGAGAACTGTCAAATCAGTGGATTCAAATTGTGTATCACGGATTTACGCATAATAGTGTAAATCCACAAACTGCATGGATTTCCGCAAAAAAACCCTTTTTTAAATAATAATTAACCAACTTTATTAACAAAATGATAATAAAAGACTTTCCTTGTGTTACGATTCTCTTAAGTCCCTGTTGACCCTTCCACGAAGGAAGAGGCGTTACCCAGTAGTGGAGTCTAGGTGACCACGGGTCTTCACCCACACCCCCTTGAGGGGAGTGCAGGACCACAACCCCAGGAGGGGGATGTGGAACTTAGCTGCCTAGTGCCCTACCAGGTCACTACTGGGATTGCCTCAGCGAGTGGTCGGGAGAACAGGTGACACTGATTGTGGAGTAGACTTGGTCAGACGAAGGCTGGAGTTCCAAGACAGGTGGAGTATTGCTGAAGTCGGGGTCACAAGCCAGTGGTCGGGGCAGGCGGAGATCAACGGTGGTCGGGGTCACAAGCCAGGGGTCGGGGCAGGCAGCAGACAGAGAATATCCAGTAGACAGAACCGATGTCGGGGCAGGCAGAGATCAAGCAGTAGTCGGGGTCACAGGCCAAGGTCACAACGGAAGATCAGGATCAAGTAAACAGGAACACCGTTCACCAACAGGTAGACAAGCTGTCAGAACGAGCAGCACTGCATCTAAGGGCAGTGCTGCTTATATACTCTAGATTGGCACCAAAATTAACGCTCGCGCATGCGCACACGCGCCCCGCGGCTCACGTGCACAACCTTATGCGCGCGCAATACTTGGTGCGCACGCGCACTGCGCGCAACGCAGTGTGCCGCGCGGAAAACAAACAGAGTCATGTCAATGAGCCTCTGCGCGTGCGCACACGCGAGAAACTCCGGGAACGCTGCAGATGGCCGCCATGGTGAGTGTAACATTGCCCCCCCCCCCGAGGGGCAACCTCCGGGTGCCCCTAGGACCTGGCTAGTTAGGAAATCTCTGGTGATATCTTCTTATGAGTAAGGGAGCATGTATATTAGCAGCGGGTTCCCAGGCGTTCTCTTCAATTCCAAAGCCCCTCCACTTGATTAAATACTGCAGGGAATTTCTTACCCTCCTGCTATCCAGTATTTTCTCCACCTCGAATTCTTCGGTACCTTCGACGAGAATTGGTTGAGGAGGATCAGAGGAACGACCGGGAAACGTGTTAGGTAATACTTTCTTTAAGCAGGAGACATGGAACACCGGATGAACTCGAAGTGAAGCTGGCAGAGTCAACTTAAAGGTTACCGGATTGATCCTTTGTACCACAGGGAAAGGGCCGATGAACCTAGGAGCAAACTTCTTAGAGGGACAGTAGAGTTTAAGATTAGTGGTGGAAAGCCAAACTAGATCCCCTGGAGACAAGTCTGGTCCTTTTCTTCTGTGCTTATTGGCAGATCCTTTACCTCTCTCCTGAGTCTGTTTAAGAGCACTGTGAACCATGTCAAAGTTCCGTTTGATCTTTGAAATTCTTTCTAGTACCCCAGGGCAATCAGAAGAAACATCCAGGCCAGGCAGGAATGTGGGATGGATACCATAATTAATGAAGAATGGCGACTGATGGGTGGATGAGTGAACTGAATTGTTGAAGGCAAACTCAGCGGTGGCCAACAGGGAATACCAGTCATCCTGGGAAGCAGCAGTGAAGCATCTAATATATTGCTCCAATGTTTGGTTCGTCCTCTCTGTTTGACCGTTGGTCTGTGGATGGTAACCTGAAGAGAGGGACAGTTTGATTTGGAGACCTTTGCAAAGTTCTTGCCAAAACCGTGAGGTAAATTGTGAACCCTGATCGGACACGATATTGGAAGGCAGACCATGAAGTCGCACTATCTCTCGGATAAAAACTTGGGCAGTCTCTGCGGCTGAGGGAACCTGCTTCAACGGGAGAAAATGGGCCATCTTAGAGAAGCGATCCACCACGACCAGGATAGTGGTGAAGCCTTCGGAAGGAGGTAGATCCACTATAAAATCCATTGCGATGTCGCTCCATGGCTGGGTTGGAACAGGAAGAGGGTTCAGGAGGCCCCAAGGACGGGTACGGAGGTTCTTGGACCGGGCACATGTCTCACAAGAGGTAACGAAGGATTTACAGTCCTTGACCAGTTCAGGCCACCAAAACTTTCTTTGTAAGAGTTCCTGAGTCCTGTGAACCCCAAAGTAACCTGCTAATTTATTGTCATGGCAGGCCTGAAGTACCAGCATACGTGTTTCGGTAGGAACAAAGATCTTGTTCCGAAAGTAGTAAAGCCCCTCTTTAATTGGTAGATCCGGAGGCGTACTGAGTTGAGAGGAAGCTTGTTTGATGAGTTCCATGAGATTAGACTGCAAGAGTAGGAACTGTTGTGGAGATAGAATGGTTTCGGGCGCTGGATCAGGAGCGGACTCAGGTTGAAACATCCTTGATAGCGCGTCCGGTTTAACGTTCTTGGATCCAGGGCGATAGGTTAAGTGGAAGTTGAACCTGGAAAAGAAGAGCGACCATCGAGCCTGACGTGGCCTCAGCCTCTTGGCTGAACGAAGGTATTCCAGGTTCTTGTGGTCTGTAAGAATTAGGATTGGTTGCTCTGCCCCTTCTAGAAGATATCGCCATTCCTCGAGAGCGGCTTTAATGGCTAGAAGTTCCCGGTCCGCGACGTCGTAGTTCCTTTCGGCCGTGTTTAGTTTTCGGGAAAAGAATGCCACTGGGTGGAGAATGGATTTTGAACCAAACCGCTGAGACAAGACAGCACCCACAGCAATCTCTGAGGCATCCACCTCCAGAACGAAAGCCTTAGCAGGATCAGGATGTTTAAAGATAGGTGCGGACGTGAGACAGGACTTTAGTTTTTCGAAGGCAGACTGGGCAGCAGGAGTCCAATGAAACGCACGAGCCGTGCTGGTCAACTGGGTAATGGGAGCCACAATCTGGGAGAAATTCTTAATAAACCGCCTGTAAAAATTAGCAAAGCCAATAAAGCGTTGGACGGACTTACGATCCACAGGTATTGGCCAGTCTAAGATAGCTGTGACCTTCTGAGGATCCATCTCGACTCCTCCTGGAGAGATCTTCAGGCCTAGGAACTGTATATTTACTTGGTCGAATTCACATTTCTCCGGATTTGCATATAATCCACGGAGACGAGCTAAAACCTTTCTTACATGAAGATGATGCTCTCTTTGGGATGAAGAGAAGATAAGGATGTCATCCAGGTATACTACCATGAAATGGTCGATGAAATCCCTGAAGATGTCGTTGACAAAATGTTGGAAAGTAGCTGGAGCGTTGCATAGCCCAAAAGGCATTACCAGATATTCAAAATGTCCAAAGCGGGAGCGAAAGGCCGTCTTCCACTCATCCCCCTCTCGGATTCTGATCAGATTGTAGGCTCCACGCAAGTCCAGTTTGGAAAAGATGCAGGCGGACTGGAGTCTCCGGAATAAGTCGGGCATTAATGGAAGGGGATAGCGGTTCTTAATGGTGATCTTATTGAGCTCCCGATAATCGATGCAGGGCCGCAAGGAACCGTCTTTCTTCTCAACAAAAAATATTCCGGCCCCAGCGGGAGAAGTAGAAGGGCGGATGAAACCCTTGGTGAGGTTCTCTTGAATGTACTCCTTAAGAACAAGAGTCTCGGGCTCGGATAAAGGGTAAGTTCTCCCGAAGGGAATGGGAGCTCCCGGTTGGAGGTCAATGGGACAGTCATATGGCCGATGCGGAGGTAAGGCGTCCGCTTTGGACTTGTCGAATACATCCAGGAAATCATGGTAGACTGCAGGAATGATGTCTTTCTGAGGAGAGTTCATACAGAACAACGTTCCTGCACGAGGGAAGCAGGAACGCAGACAGTAATCTGAATGGAATGAGACTTCATGAGAAACCCAATTGATAGCAGGGTTATGAGTCTTTAGCCACGGCATTCCAAGGATCACAGGAAACAAAGGAGAAGGTAACAGATCAAAACTCAGATATTCCTGATGTTCCTCTTGAATGGTGACCAGAAGTGGCAAGGTTTCAGTAGTAATAGGACCGGAACCAATGGCGGATCCATCTGCCAACTGGATGACCAGGGGTTGGCGCTTGCGGCAGGTAGGAAGCAGGAGCTGTTGCGCCAACTGGATGTCCAAAAAACACGAGCAGGCTCCAGAGTCCACGATGGCCTTAATCGTAACGCTCCTTCCTTGGGGGCCCTGTAACGAAAGAGTGAGCGGAATATGAGAGGAGGCAAGCGGAGGAGCAGGGGAACCACTTGCACATACTAAAAACTCAAGCTCACCGGGTGGTCTGACCGGGCAGTTGATCCGGAAGTGGCCTGAAGCTCCACAGTATAAGCACAAGTTGGCAGACCTTCGACGCTGTCTTTCTTCCAGCGAGAGAGCGGACGGGCCAGACCTATCTGCATTGGCTCGGGCTCATCCGGAACAGGAGGGATTGACGGCGGAGGAGTAGCAGCAGGTCTCGGGCTTGGCAGGCTCCAAGCTGGTCTAGTAGCTCCAGCTCTTTCAGAACGTCGCTCTCTGAGGCGTCTGTCTATTTGTATAGCAAGCTGGATGAGATCCTTCAGAGAGTCCGGAACCCCAACCCGAGCCAGCTCGTCCTTAAGGGTGTCAGAGAGCCCCTGCCGAAACTGGAACCTCAGGGCAGAATCGTTCCACGAGACATCCGCTTCCCAGCGGCGGAACTCCATCACATAATCCTCGACTGGTCTTCTGCCCTGCCGAAGGGACTGGAGGGCGCTTTCAGCGGAAGCGGCTCTACCCGGATCGTCATAGATCTCTGCCATGGTCTCAAAGAAAGTATCAAGGCTTTGTAATGCTGGATGACGTTGCTCCATCAAGCGAAGGGCCCATGCCTGGGGTTCCCCTTGAAGAAGGGATATCACAGCTCCTACCCTGGTTTCTTCACTGGCAAAGGTCCTAGGTAACAGGGAGAAATGCAGACGACAGCCACTTTGAAACCATCGGAATTTAGAGCGATCCCCCGAGAAACGCTCAGGCAAAGGTAACCTAGGTTCAGGAAGAGCAGCAGCAGCACCCTCTCCGACTGGAGGATGAACCACAGGGGCAGCCGCAGGAACGGCAGGAGGAGCTGCAGCACTATCAGAAACAGGGATTGTACTTCGGAGCTGATCCCGGATCTCCTGATAACCCTTCTGGACTTCATCCATAGAAACACGTAGCTGTGTCACAAGGACATATAGAATCTCCAGGGGAGAACGAGTTCCACCAGTGTCCATTTTGGCTGCTCGTTACTGTTACGATTCTCTTCAGTCCCTGTTGACCCTTCCACGAAGGAAGAGGCGTTACCCAGTAGTGGAGTCTAGGTGACCACGGGTCTTCACCCACACCCCCTTGAGGGGAGTGCAGGACCACAACCCCAGGAGGGGGATGTGGAACTTAGCTGCCTAGTGCCCTACCAGGTCACTACTGGGATTGCCTCAGCGAGTGGTCGGGAGAACAGGTGACACTGATTGTGGAGTAGACTTGGTCAGACGAAGGCTGGAGTTCCAAGACAGGTGGAGTATTGCTGAAGTCGGGGTCACAAGCCAGTGGTCGGGGCAGGCGGAGATCAACGGTGGTCGGGGTCACAAGCCAGGGGTCAGGGCAGGCAGCAGACAGAGAATATCCAGTAGACAGAACCAATGTCGGGGCAGGCAGAGATCAAGCAGTAGTCGGGGTCACAGGCCAAGGTCACAACGGAAGATCAGGATCAAGTAAACAGGAACACGGTTCACCAACAGGTAGACAAGCTGTCAGAACGAGCAGCACTGCATCTAAGGGCTAACCTTATGCACGCGCAATACTTGGTGCGCACGCGCACTGCGCGCAACGCAGCGTGCCGCGCGGAAAACAAACAGAGTCATGTCAATGAGCCTCTGCGCGTGCGCACACGCGAGAAACTCCGGGAACGCTGCAGATGCCCGCAATAGTGAGTGTAACACCTTGTGAATCGGATTTCAGATATCCGTGGAATCGGTAATCGACATTGGCAGAAATTGGAAAATCGTCAGATTCGGAAATTGGCATTGCCGACCATCCCTAGTTTGAATGATAAAATGACTCATTTTGCTTATGAATTCCTTCTGCTGCATTACTAGGGGTGTGGTGGGGGACGGTTATCAGCTAATCTCAAAAACAGATATGTTGACAGATATGTTCGCATAAAATTCTAAATATGAGTACAAGGCCCCGTTCACTCTGACGGGGTGGCAGAGTATCCGTACAGCACTGACTAGTGATAGTGTTCCAATTCTCTCGTGCTTCGTGGCACTTTCTACTTCCAAAGCTGAAAGAAGAAAGTAAGGGAGTCACATGTAGGGCAAGTAAGTAACCTCCCCCTGACCCTGGCCACAGGTTCAGCACGGAATGGTGCCGAAATGTGCTGTTGGAACAATGTTCTGAATTCTAATGCCAACACTAGAACTGATTCACTGTCTTCTCTAGTGGTCTTTGGTAGTGAGCACCGCATAGCCCGCTATTCGCAGTGGATGCTTGCCGTTCTATGCCAAAGCATCTTTGGATTTATTGTATTTTTCAGTTACTCTTAAAGATGTGTTGAATCTTATGTGTTTTTTAGTCTAATTAAACACACAGGTTTGCCCTGTGTAAGACTGTAGGCGATATACCATCTGTTTTATTGCTATATTGTCTGTGCTTGCGGAGCAGCTGCCAAGTTTTAATTCCTGGTAAGAGTGAAGTTACAGTACTTAGCCAATACAAAATGATTCTGATTTACCTTTATACTATCCAAATGTTTTTAAATCAAACCTGAGCTAAACATCCCTCCGTCTCTTCCACGTTCTTTATTCGTAAACAATATTATTAGTGAACAATATCTTCCCAGGTGTGACTACCTACACCATCACCAGCTTTTTATCTACCATTTGGTAAGCAATCTATGTTTAGACCAAAGTGGGCAGGGTCTCACCTTTACCTCGACTCACTATTTTTGCAATGTACAAGAATACAATTATTACATCACAAAGCCATCAGCTTATACCTTAAAATGAACCTCCAGACTAAAAATCAACTCAGCAGCACTAAAAAAGGCTTGTTGTTTCTTTAACAGTTTCACAGCATCAGAACTTTGTTTCTCTTATACAAGCCTCATTTTTAGCTGCACAGAAGAAAACTGCCCGGGCAGTTTTTCCCTTATGCTGTCCAAAGCATGATGGGATTTCTGATGCTGTTGTTCTCGTTCTGCTGCTTTGGTGCAATTTTTTTTTTTTTTACATTTTGAATTTGACATTTGAAGCCTAGTGTGTGCAGCTGGGAGGGGTTATCAGGACACAGGACAGTTGGAACTGTGTCTCATGCTCCCTGTCACCTCCTTTCAACCAAAAAGATGGCTGCCCCCATGACAAAGATGGCAGCCCCCATGAATCACAAACATTTGCCTGTTCTTTTAAAACAGGGTGGGTAAAAGATTATATTACCTATCTATTCTAATTAACATCACTAATGTAACTTAATAACAGTATGTTTGTTTAGGCTGAAGTTCCCCTTTAATCTTAGGTATTGCAAGGCAAAATAGTAACCTAAAAGGCAAAATAGCAAAACATCAAAATGAACTTCCGCACACTCATGCAAATCCTCATACGAATCCATTCACAAAAATCATGCAGCAAACAATGCTGTCCCTACAGCTAAGTTAAAAGCTGGGATCTTCGTTACAAGAATAAAGTATCTTGCTTAGTCACATACATCGCGTAGAGGTAGCCCAGTGTCGTATGTGTCCTAACTCTGGCCCTGTAAAATGCATAGCACAAACATGCACGCATTCAGCGCATCAAAACCTATCTAGGGAATAGGAGCACATATCCTTAACATCCTCCCTGGGGGATTAGTTAGATGCACTATCTGTCCCAGGGAGGACGTTAAGGATATGTGCACCTATTCTTTAGATAGGTTTTGATGCGCTGAATGCGTGCATGTTTGTGCTATGCATGTTACAGGGCCAGAGTTAGGACACATACGGCACTGGGCTACCTCTACGCGGTGACTACGCAAGAGACTTTATTCTTGTAACGAAGATCCCAGCTTTTAACTTAGCTGTAGGGACAGCATTGTTTGCTGCATGATTTTTGTGAATGGATTCGCATGAGGATTTGCATGAGTGTGCGGAAGTTCATTTTGATGTTTTGCTGGCCACACCCCTTTCAGCAGAGCAGGGACAAGGTCCTCCAGCACCCAAGGCTGAGACACCAAAGTGCGCCCCCCATCCCTCCCACCCCAGCCGTCACACACTGATTGCTATTAGACTAAGAGGGCCACAGGGCCCACAACCTCCTCAACACCTTAATCTCTAATTATCTGGCTTGCAGTCACTGCTATGTATCCCCTTTTCTTATTTCTTTCTGCTTCAAACACAATTAGGAATGACAGCTAAATGAATTGTGCGCCCCCTCCTACACTGCGCCCCGAGGCTGGAGCCTCTCCAGCCTATGGCTCGGCCCGGCCCTGCCTTCCAGCACCTCCCCACTAAATCTACAAGTGTTTAAATGTCGTAGCTCGAGGTGAGGAGCCTGGATTTTGTGTTTTTTAAAAGGCAAAATAAGAACTAGAAAATGCTAAATGCAAAAAACCAAAAAGAATCGACCATCAGACAAAACATTTTCTGCCTAGGGAACTACTAATTGGGTCTACCATGGATAAAGAATGTATAAAGTGCAATATTCCATCCATTATTTTGTGCATAGAGCTCAGTGTCCACAATGCACTGCATTACTGTATTCTTTTCTGCAAGAGAAGTTACAAGAAACACTATAAACTCACTAGTTCATTTACACCTTTTGGCATTACACAATCTAAACCTCTCATCCACTTAATTTCTTTTTGAAGCAACACTCTCTCTCTCCACCTCTAGCTAATGGTTCCCCCTGTTCCAGTACTATCCACCTCAATTGTGCTACCAAGTGGCCTGAAATCTTGAAATGGTGAGCAAGTGGTGTTTAATGTTTGATATCCCTTTTAGCAAAAGCTTTTATGTGTGAACTGTGGTTATGGGCGCTCCTCTATATAGTAATTCCTTACACCAAAAATCAAGAGAAACAAATAAATAAATAAAAAAGGGAAAAATTAAAATGAAAATCACAACAACAATAGAGCTCTCTATGGGTCGCCACACATTGGGAGGGGATTACCACCCTAATTGAATGTAATAGATGATTATGTGCAGGCGCTCAACATATATATAAATGGCAGTTCAACATATATAAAAATTGTGTCTGATACTCTGACAGTAACAGTCACTCAAATTCACATAAAGTCCCACAGTTCAAATCCACGTAACAAGTCCCACCAGGTACTCTCACCAGATTTGGTGGCGGATCAAATAAAAAATCAGCATAATCAGCTTTTAGGCAGCATTCAATCTTCCTCCGTGGATAGGATTCTCTAAAACTCAAAGACAGAGATGCAAACAATAGCGTAATCTAGCTACACAGCCAGAGCTCGGCACACTCCACGTGTTTCAGTGATCCGTGACAGTGTTCCCCACCACCGAACAAAATACACTGTTGCTAGTACGCGCTCACCAGATGGAAACGCTGATCCCTCTTTTGACCAGCAATGTGCGCCTGTTAAAATGTCATCCCGGTATCCAGCTTGTAACGGTTCCTTAAAAGACTAAAACAAACGCTCCATCGCGTAATACTGCATTTATTAAAAGTTAAAAGCATAAAATTGCACTCACAATTGTACGGTCATACAGCACTTATAGTATATATCCTCGTCAGTCTTCCGTGATGACTGTCGCGTCTCCCAGTGCGACTTGTGCCAGAGGCCACGCCTTACTGGTTTTGCCAATAATGACTCATCAGAGGCTTTTATGTCCCTCGTATGCTCTTGGATTCAGGTTTTCCCAATTCTAGTGGTTTTACTCACACATACCAGACGCTAAAAGGTTATCACTACCTCGGAGCTCCCTGGCCAGAAGTGTGTTTGCACATGAGGGGTTATCTAGTCCAGTAGCATTACTTGCTTCACTATTACTTATATGTGTGTGTGTGTGGGGGGGGGGGGGGGCGGGGCTTAGCCACAGCTGTTCAATTTACAGACTTATAGGCCCATATGCAATTCACTTTTAATCTTAAGTTTTCTTCTAGGTGATATTTTTACGCCTGGTCAATAAAACACCCTTCAAACCAACAGAGAGCAAGAAAATACTCAAGATAATTTTGACTGTTTTCCTCAGAGAGATTTTCGTGGAAACTGAATTTTTGCTAAATATACACCTTGGAGAAGATATGCCCTTACGTAAAAACTCCTTTTCTCTTGCCCTGTTCAATTCAATTATTAGTATTACAGAAGAATCTTGGTTATCCAGGACCAATGGGGAATAATAGCTGATGCCGGATAAGTTTACTTTCTGGTTGCTTCAAACTCAGTGATAAAAATAGGCCTTGCTAATACAAAACTATACCCTACTCTATATACATACTGTGAACTCTGTGTTAAATGTTAACCGCTTCACCACTGAGGGGTTTTACCCCTTCAGCATCCGAGCAATTTTCACCTTTCATCGCTTCTTCCATTAATTCGCCTATAACTTTATCATTACTTATCGCAATGAAATGAACTATATCTTGTTTTTTTTTGCCACCAATTAGGCTTTCCTTAGGTGGGACATTATGCCAAATATTATTTTATTCTAAATGTGTTTTAATGGGAAAATAGGAAAACATTTCGAAAAAAAATCATTATTTTTCAGTTTTTGGCCATTATAGTTTTTAAAGAAATCCATGTACTTATTTGCCCATTTGTCCTGGTTATTACACCATTTAAATTATGTCCCTATCACAATGTTTGGCGCCAATATTTTATTTGCAAATAAAGGTGCATTTTTTTCAGTTTTGCGTCCATCCCTAATTACAAGCCCATAATTTATAAAGTAACAGTGTTATATCCTCTTGATATACATATTTAAAGATTTCAGTCCCTAAGGTAATGTGTTTATTTATGTTTTTTTTTATTGTAATTTTTTTTTTTTATTATTACAAAAAAAAAAAATGGTAACAACTGGGGAGTGTGGGAGTTAATGAGTTAATTTTATATTGGAAAATAATGTGTTTGTATGTGAAAAATGTTTTTGGGTGTAGTATTACTTTTTTGTAATTTTTTTGTAAATGCGTCCTGCAAGCGTAGGAAGTATGCTTGCAGGAAGTTCAGGGAGGCTGGGAAACTGATTTTTTTTCACAATGATTGCGCTGCTTCTCATAGAAGCAGCCGATCATTGCTGAGGGGCAGAGATCAACGAACAGGAATGGTTTTTCCCGTTCATTGATCTCCGGACGAGCGGGCGGCGGCGTGCACGATCGCGGGAGCGCGCGCATGCACGTGCGAGCGGGAGCGCGGACAGCGGCGGCAGCAGCGGTAGTGGTGGGGGGGTGCGTATATCTACGCTCCGGGTGGGGAACTGAAGTCCAAAGGAGCGTAGATATACTGTACCCGGGCGGCGAAGTGGTTAAAATACAGTAATAGAAAGTATATTAACCTTGAGGGTACTGCCGGTGATCTGTGCTGGTTGGTTGAGAGTCGACTGTTGGTTAATTGAATTCCGGATAACCGGAACTCTACTGTATTATTATTGCATTTTTGCTAAATACAATGTGTTTGGAAAGATTCTTTTTTCATGACAAATTTAATGTTTTCATCAATGCGAACCGTAACTTTACTGATGGTTTGACTGAAGCAATTGAACTTGGTTCATTAATATACATGGAAGGGTTGAAGCTGCTTGGTTTGCATTATCCTGCTGTTTTAATGCTAGGGGTGGGGCACAGACTAAATTCTTTGAGAGCACTCCAGCCTTCATCAAAACGGCAATAGTATTTGTGGTGTAGGGTGAGGATCATCTACAGATACATTGAAAGTGATTAATTTCATACTTTAAACATAATAAAAAGGCACATGTGAAATAAAGGCACCAGGAATTTTGGGCATAGGGATATAGCTAATAGTAGAATATCGGTAAGGGTGGCCATATACAATTCAATGTTTTGTCAAACAATCGAAAAAAAAAACACATTTTCAATTTCTTCTCTACTCGATTGTTTTGGTTGAACAAATGGGAAAATTTAACTATTTGATTGTACTGTGTATGGGCACCTTAACATTTTCACCAGTAAAATATCTGTAAAAATTACCAATATTTTACTACAGCTAAACCTAACCTTACTCTTACACAGAACTCCCCTCCCCTCCAATGCCTAATCTAAACTACCCCCCATGATGCCTAGCTTTAAACCCCCCCTTCCTGACACCTAACCTTAACCTTACCCCCTTTTGCAACCCCCCTTTCCTTACCTTTAACCTTAATTGCCACCCCCCACCACAAATCCGCCACCAAAAACTGAAAATACTACATAAATCATAATATAAAAAATAATATTAACAATACCTTTTACCAGGCACCTAGTTGCCGTTAATTAATAGTAGTGCCAATGGCGGTACCCAGCCCAAATTTCTGCTTGGGCGTTCGGTTGCCACTGAATAACATTAGTGCCAACGGTGGTGTCCAAATTGTCCATTTACCAAATTTCTTGTTTCCAATAAAAATAAGCTGTGCCACTGACTGATGACTTGCACAGGGCGAGGTTAACATGTGCCTGGAGATGGGTTTGAATAGGCACTATTATGTACTGTATATGAGAACAACATAAAATAAAATCTGAAACTGAGACAATAAGGTTCTTCTTTCTACCTTTACACAATTATATTACATGCTATATTCCCCAAAACTCTTGTCCGCTCTGACATTGCTTTTTTCTCCCCCTCTGAATGTACACTGTATTTTTATGCTAATTCCAGCTCCGATGCCTCCAGGGATTGGCCTGGAGGGGAATTCAGGCAGGATTTGATTTATAGTACAATTGCAGCAGTTAGTTTATTTCATGGCTTCTGTGTTACTTTTTTTTTTTTTTTTTAGTTAGCCACGCTAACAGCCCTAACTTAAAAATTAAACCCTTTAACTGGAACAATATTTATTGTGCCATTACGGCGAAACCTCTTGGTGGAAGGAGGCATCTATTGGGGTCAGACTTCAAAGAGAAGCAATGCAGGCAGACGGACAGGGGGGTCGCATAAATATGTATGAGGGTGCTCACCGTGACCCACGCGAGTCGTGGCGGAGCACCTGGGAGGGTGTAAATCCCCTATTTTTCAAAAGGATAAAGAGCCGCGGGCAATTTCCTTCAGTGACTAAATTGTTCCTAAACGCAAACCAGTTAATCCATATTTTTGCCGAATTATCACATGAAAGGAAGAGAAGATAAGCTTATAAACTGAACATGAGCAACTCAACAAAATTAATATATCTTCTCTTTTCTCTCCCTGCTCTCGCTCGCACTCTCTCTATCTCTATTTTCTCTCCCTTTCTTTTTTTTTTGTACCTAATTCTTCGATGTCGCCTCCAGTGTGATCGCTGCTTGCCGCTCTTCAACAACAAACCGTTTCGTCAAGGTGACCAGGTGAACGCGTTCAACTGTAGACCATGCCTGTGTTACAACCATTCATCCTCTTGTCATTATGAGGCTGCTGCTGACCCCGACCCACATGACCAGGAGCGAGGGGGAGGGGGAGTGTGCGATAACTGCCTGCACAACACTATAGGTAAGGAACGCATTCAGGGCCTGGGCTATAAAGTGTAAGTCGGCAGCAGAGAAAATTGCTTCTCGACAATACCAGCCAAGAGAAATGTGTGTTGGTGGAAAAATAAAAGGAAACTGTTTTTTTTTATGATGATGCCTCTTAAAGAGTAGCTAATAAAGTTTTGTAACGCAAGTTTTCAGAGATCTACAGACAGATGTACTAAAGGTATATACAGACATCAAACCCCTGAAGGCTAAAATGATTGATTGTACTATCAGTTTGATGTTTGTAATTTAAAGTGAACCTAAACTGAGAGGAAAAAAAAGAGTTAAGCTTACCTCGGGCTTCAACCTGCCTCCTGCAGCTGCCCTGTGCCCACACTGTGACAAAGCGATCCTCTGGTCCCCCACAGCCACTCTCTGATTGGTGGCTCGGGTCCATGCACCTCCTGGTCACGCTGCATGCACAGTACAAAGAAATCTCAACTGCGCTTTGCACGCATGTGCAGTTTGCCATCAACTCGCGAGTCGATCGGCTGAAGAGGGTCACTGCGGGGTACTGGAGGATTGCTTAGTGATGGTGCGGGCACAGGGCGGCTGCAGGGGGCTGGTAGAAGCCACAAGTAAGTTAAACTTGTTTTTTTGCCTTCAGTTTAGGTTCCCTTTAATGAACGTCTGATGCAAGAAATATTGAACAGATTTTACTCACCTGGGGTAATATCCAGCCCCTAGCAGCAGTCTCAGTCCCTTGCCACAGTCCTGGTCCTCCACGTTGTCCCACTGGCTGCCGGTTGAGATTGCGACCCTGCAGGTCAGCTCTTCTGTGCCTGTGTGGGCATTCGTGCTTGCACATCCACATCATCTATAGGTAGCGTGGGCGCACAGGCACGAATGCCTGCATAGGTGCAGAAGAGCCGACCCGCCGGGGGTCGCGATCTCAATCGGCGGCCAGCGGGACAACGCAGAGGACCAAGACTGCGACGAGGGACTGAGACTGCTGCTAGGGACTGGATAACGCCCCAAGTGGGTAAAATCGATTTAATATAGATATTTTTATTTATAAAAAACAATTACAATTAATAATAATAATACAAAAAAACACATGGCAGCAGCAAGCAGATGCCACCAACAGAAAACTCTGTTGGTGGCAAGAAAAGGAGGGCGGAGTCATTTAACTGCTAAGTTGTATAGCTGTGCATCACACTGGTAAAGCGGCAGTGTGCTGAAATGTAAAAAAATTACCTGGTCACTAGGGGGGTGTAAGCCTGTGGTCCTCAACTGGTTAATTGCAGAATGCTGACAAGTTATTTTAAAGAGAAGATGAAACCTTATCTCCTAAAAGAAAACTTAGGTGAAAAAGTGAATTGGATCGTTCCCATTGTGAGTAAATACTGTAAGTAAGCTGAAATATTTCAACAGAAAAGCTCTGTTAATCACCCCTCCCCTTGGCTCTCATTTATTTCACTTTGGCCCATATGTAATTAACCCTCCTGGCGGTTTGCTAAAAAAAGGGGGGCAGCAAATCCGTTTTTTTTTTCTTTTTTTTTTCTTTTTATGTAGCGAGACAAGGTCTCGCTACATGATAGCCGCAGCTCAGCGGCATCCCCCCAGCCCCTCCGATCGCCTCTGGCGATCGGAGATCAGGAGATCCCGTTCAAAGAATGGGATCTCCTGGAGGGCTTCCACCGTCGCCATGGCGACGGGTGGGATGACGTCACCGACGTCATAGGGGACTCCGATCCACCCCACAGTGCTACCTGGCACTGATTGGCCAGGCAGCGCACGGCGTCTGGGGGGGCGGCCGCGGCGCGACGAATAGCGGCGGATCGGCAGGTAGCGGTGGCGATCGCATTGCACACGCAGCTAGCAAAGTGCTAGCTGCATGTAGCAAAAAAAATTATGCAAATCGGCCCAGCGGGGCCTGAGCGGTGCCTTCCGGTGGCATAGCCCGTGCTCAGCACGGGCTTACCGCCAGGGAGGTTAATGTTATCTCATAGGAGATAATAGAGATATCTCATAGGAGGATAATTTTCATTTTCTCTTTCAAATTCTCAGAATTTTGCAATTAAAAAATTACCTAAAAGTAGATTAAAAAAAGTGCTATCAAAATTATTTTAATTCTTGCTGGTGGTTTGAATGGCATTTTATGACAAGGTGTGAAAATATCACCTAGGAGAAAAAGTGAACTGAATAAGGGTCCTTATTGGAGATGGTGAATGGCATTCTAATAATTTTGATTTGCAGGCAAATCTAATGTAAATTGTATTCAGCTTGGAAAAGGTCCAGCCAAACGCATGTTCTGCTGAGTTTTAAAGAGAGCCTGAGGTGGGGAAATACTTTTTCTTTAAAAACTAGGCTACCTGATCTGGGGGTCTGGGCGGATCAGGTAGCTGCCATTCTCGCTGCTCTCCGCTGCTCCCATGGCCAGATATTCTTTATTTTCACTTTAGTGTCCTCTGGGGTCCCGACACTGGAAAGAGAGAGAGATTCTCTACCAACGTGCAGGGAGGCAGGGGAGTGGCAGGGGGCGTGGCCAGGGAGAGACAGCTGCCCAACGGCAGCTGTGGAAAGCCTACAGGAACACCCCTAATGGGCGTTTTTAGCAGGGAATTCCTCTCCTCCCAATACCTTCTGGAATAGTGACAATCATTGTCGCTAATTTCGGGGGCGACAGCGTGGCGGGTGTGTGTGTGTGTGTGTGTGGGGGGGGGGGGGCAGAGAGCGATGGTGGGGGGACACAGAAGCATGTCATGAGGCAGAGAACAGGCCTCTGTGTCCCACCTGCTCCCCTGCCGCACTACCTTGGGTTCTCTTTAGTGGTTTAGTGGCCCGATTTCAAGCTGCTTAAAAACTGTAAAATAACGGCACAGTGCTAGTGACAGTCAATGTGGTGGGAATGTTACTGGCTCGAACGCTAATTTCCAGTAAATTGTGTGCAGGTTGTCAATGCACCAGTCAAAAATGGCAGAATATGCATTTAAAGGCTTTGCTATTAACCATTTCATTCGGACACAAGATGATTCAAAAATGGTGCAAAATTGCAAAATTAGGGTTTCTGATTAAGTTTGCAAACAGAATTAATTATCATTTTTCCTGAAATTTCACATTGCGAATTACGATGGCAAATTACGATCATGAAAAATTCATGCTCATCACTACTTGCTGGATCTTATTCCTCTATCTCACTCCCCAATACCTGTGGCCACCAGCTTCCGGTGTGCAGTCTCTTCCTCATGAAGAGAAATGCTGTGTCGCTTCTGTGGCACTCTCTATCGCTTCAGTGCAAGGGGGCGGGGCTATGCGCCGGAAGTCGGGGGACACGGGGCTTGGGGAGATAATTGGAGGAAGAAGACAAAGGCAAGCAATTATAACTTTTTTTGAGAAGAGGATGCATAGAATGTTTGTTTTAGGCTGATTAGGCTCTTTAAAGTGTAACTATCGGGTATAAAATAAAAAATCAATTCTTTATTTTTATCTGGTAAACAAGTAATAAGGATGCTAACCAGGCAATCCAAAAGTTAAAATCTCTATTACTTTTCTTGTTTATAAATGATCATTACCCAGTTTACCTGGCTCATATTTGGTACGTTGCCGCAAAAAGGAAGTTGCAGGGCATGCTGGGTTGTCTTTTCTTTGCTTCATTTCCCCTCAGACTAAACTAATGTACAGAAGCAAAAAAGGGACAACCCAGCATGCCCTGCAACTTCCTTTGTGCGGCAACGTACCAAATAAGAGTCAGGTAAACTGGGGAATGATCATTTATCAGCAAGAAAACTAATAGTGATTTTAACTTTTGGATTGCCTGATTAGCATCCTTATTACTTGTTTACCAGATAAAAATAAAGAATGGCTTTTTGATTTTATGCCCGACAGTTACACTTTAAGTATGTATTATGCATACTCTGTGAACAGAGGCTTAGCTATAGGGGGGGCAAGGGAGACATAAGAGGGCACTCAGCAAGGCTGCCGCACCACCATGTGCGTGAGAGATGGCTCGCTGGCTGCCCGAAGTGCCCTTTCTTCTCTCCCTCCCTCTGCAGAGGAATGCAGAAGCATTAACAGTATCAGAAAAAGTGGGCACATCTGGCTATGTAAAGGGGGCACATCTGGCTATCTAAAGGGAGCATATATGGTTATCTACAGGTGGAAGGGGGCACATCTGGCTATCTAAAGGGGGAAGGAGGCACATCTGGCTATCTATAGGGGGTACATCTGTCTAGCCGAATGGGGGAAAAGCACGCATAAGGCTATCTATATGAGGGACGGAGGCACATCTGGCTATCTATGCAACATTTGACTCCACCCATGACCACGACCATATTCTGATGTGTAGCCACACCCATTTTGTCCAGAGAGGGGGGAGGTGGCGCAAAAACTGTCTTCGTCCCCAGGTGTTGAAACTCCTAGCTACGCCTCTGTCTGTGATGCAAAGACCTTTCAGTGTTAGCCAAGGATGTGGCATATTTACTTTAAGGGCTCTTTTCCACGGGCAGTTGAGCTGTGTGCTCAGCAAGCAGTTACCAGGCAGCAGTGAGCAGTTACCAGGCAGCTCAAAACAGTTGTCAGGCAGCAGCAAGCAGTTACCAGGCAGCAGTTGTGAGAGTTTGAGAGGATTTTCACTGCCTATCAACTGCCCATGAAAAAGGGGCCTAAAGGTGATCTTTTTTTTTTATTATTTAAAAAACAGACAAGCAAACAAACACAGGACAGATCAGTGTTTCCAATAAAAAGTTTAGGATGCCCCTGCTTGCCATGTTTGTCTCGAGGCATAAGTTTGGGTTATAGAGCAGATGGGAGGTAAATGAGGTAAAACACTGTTTGAAACAGGTCCGTAGCTTCATATGCTGCGGATCACTTCGTTGGCAGGTAGCACGGAGAGGCACATTAAAACGGACATTCTGGAGATTAGAGCGCTTCCCCCCAGGAGGGCAGACGTTAAATCTGACTCGCACGGATCATTTTAATAAATGTGAAGATTAAGCATGTGACTCTTGTCCCTTCCAGGGAAAAACTGTGAACTCTGCAAGGAGGACTTTTTCCTCCAGTTTGACACTGACCCGGCTGCCAGTGACGTTTGCCAGCCATGCAACTGTAACCAGGAAGGCACCGCTAACAAAAGTCAGAACTGTGAAAAGGTAAGGATGGACGATCTTCCGAACATTCACTGGGAAACCTGAGCTTGTTCTGTATGGTATGAAATTGCAGCAGTTTTGGTTTATGGTAAAAGGCAAATGCAAAAAGGCAAAACGTAAACACAACCTAATATCAGTAGACTGGCAGTAGAGCTGGTTCTCTCATGAGGCAATGGGAAATGCTTGTATCAGGTGCAGAGGTTACAGGGGCAGCATAATTGCACTGTGTGTTTACACTAACAGCATGCAGTCAGAGTAGGAGGAGAAGCGAGAGCGAGCGAGGTGAAGAGCTCATCATTGGGGAAAAGCAGCTTGTTGCGCTGTGTGAGGAGTCTGACAGTGAGTGAGGAGGGAGGAGACAGGAAAGCAGCAGTGTTTCATTTGACTTGCACAACAGAAGGGAGGAGGTGTCACTTCTCTCCTGACTGAGGAGGAATGGAGGGTGAGCAGTTTGTTTGTCACAGACTCCCAGCCAGCCAGTGTGTTAATATGGGAATTTAGTGTACATTTGTAATTGTGTTCAGAATGAAATCTTGCAAGGACTTTTTAAAGAACAAAATGCAACTAAAATGACATACATTTTTGTAATACAGTATTAAATGTTTTTTTTGTGTGATTTCTTCATTGACACAATTATTCAACCCCTTAAAGACTACCACTCTTAAGAACAGAGGTTCATTCAAGTGTTTTCGATCAGGTATTGAAAACACCTGTGGATGTTAACGAGCAGCAATCAAGCATAATAAGCGCCAATTAGGCATATTTAAAATGACTGTGATACTAGGCTCCTTCTAGACATTTACTGGTGTTTACAAACATAGTGAAGTCAAGAGAATGGTCCAGGAAGTCAAGAGAAGAGGTGATTTCTCTTTACAGGAAGGGCAATGGCTATAAGAAGATTGCAAAGATGTTAAACATACCAAGAGACACCATAGGAAGCATCATTTGCAAATTCAAGGCAAAGGACACTGTTGAAACACTACCTGGTCATGGCAGAAAGAAGATGCTGACTTCGACTGCTGTGCGCTACCTGAAGAGCAAAGTGGAGAAAAGTCCCTGTGTGACTGCTGAGGAACTGAAAAAAGATTTGTCAGATGCGGGTACTGAAGTTTCAGCTCAGACAATAAGGCACGCACTGCGTAATGAAGGCCTCCATGCCAGAACTCTCAGATGCACCCCCTTGCTGTCTCCAAAGAATAAGAAGAGTCGACTGCAGTATGCCAAAAGTCATGTGGACAAACCACAAAAGGTTTTGGGATAGTGTTCTGTGGACTGATGAAACAAAATTAGAACTGTTTGGGCCCATGGATCAACGCTATGTTTGGAGGAAGAAGAACAAGGCCTATGAACAGGGCCAGTGCTACCATAGAGGTAAATGGGGAAATCGCCCCAGGGCCCCAGAGCCTGTAGGGGCCCCTAAGGTGTCTCCTCCCTTAACTGTTGCTCCCTGGTGCCTCTGCAGTCTTTGGCAGAGTAGTGTCTCACCTGTGCTGGTGGGCAGGTGAGACGCTACACTGCCAAAGGCCCCAGTAGGGAAATTTGGCTGCTACAATGGGCTCCTAATACTGCTTTTTGGTCAGGGGGTTTCTGTTGGAGGGCCCCTAGGTTAATCTTGCCCTGGTGCCCCCACTGTTACTAGAACCAGCCCTGCCTATGAAGAAAAGAACACCTTGCCTACTGTGAAGCAAGGCGGCGGGTCAATCATACTTTGGGGCTGTTTTGCTTCTGCAGGTAAGGGAAGCTTGAGCGTGTGCAAGGTACCATGAATTATCTTCAGTACCAGGAGATATTGGATGAAAATGTGATGCAGTCCGTCACAAACCTGAGGCTTGGGAGACATTGGACCTTTCAACAGGACAATGATGCCAAGCATACCTCCAAGTCCACTAGAGCATCGTTGCAGATTAAAGGCTGGAACATTTTGGAGTTGCCATCCAGACTTAAATCTGATTGAGAACCCCTGGTGAGACTAAAAGAAATCAGTTGCAGCGCGCAAGCCTAAGAATGTGACTAAACTGGAGGCTTTTGTCCATAAAGAATGGGCTAAGATACCCGTAGATGGCAGCAAGACATGTGTGTCAAGCTATGCTTCACATTTAAAAGTGGGTATTAGTGGAAAAGGATGTTGTACTAAGTACTAAGAATGAATGTCACTTGGGGGTTGAATAAAACTGATAATGATGTGAGCACAGAAAAGAGCACAGAAAAGACATTTGTGGTTATTTCATTATAAGTGTTATGTTATATTTGTCTGACTTACAAGTACCTCTTTGATTTAATTGTAAACAAGATGACTGAAATGATCAAAATCAATGTCAAAACTTGTCAAAACACTCAATTTGAATAATTTTGAAAACAACTGTATAATTACTACTTATACTGGGGGCAACTTTACTGGCTGCCTATACTGGGGCACCTACACTGGTTACCTATATTTGGCTACCTATACTGGGGGCAACTATATCTAGCTACCTATACTATGGGCAACTATACCTGGCTACCTATACTCTGGGCAACTATACTGGGGTACCTATACCTGGCGTCCTATACTGGGGACATATACCTGGCTACCTATTCTGAGGGCACCTATATCTGGCCACCTACCTACCTATACTCAGGGTGGTTCTTTTGGGTCAACGCAGCTGTAACGGGGGAGCAAATTGTCAGGTGCTGTGTGGCCATTCTAGAACCGACCCTGGCCTAAGTTGACAGTGTATGGCCATGAGATGTCTATTTTACTCGTTGGATCATTTTAGCCCTGTATACAGAGCTTCTGAAATCACTCTTTGGATTTGCAACTTATAAAAGATTGTTATATCAGAGTTGGCATCTGATTCACAAACCTCTGATACAAAGTGCACAAACCGCACAACTAAATTTTACTGGCATTCACGCAGCCAACGTAGCAGGCTCAGTGCAATAGCAATTCTTTCTCTTTCTCTGTTTTATCCTTTGAGTTATCGCTCTTTATCTGTCTTAACGAATACCCAACGTGACTTGTTTTGCACAAACGGAGGCAGTAGGCATGTATGGGCTTCCCCCATTCACCTCTGCACCCCTTCATGCCCTTGTGAAAGGCCCCCTAAGTCGTCGCACCGGGTCAGCCAGGTCGTGCACTACTGTGCAAGCACTAGCCTTACAGCATGCGTCCTGGATCATGTTCCTTCAGACGAGAGCGCTCTGTGCATGAGCACTATGAGCCATTATGTGTGCGCATGCACAGATTGCTCCAGGCCATGGAGCGGGATCAAAGACGCACTCTGCTTGACCAGTGCTTTTGCAGTATAACACAAACTGGAGGGAGACAAAGGTAGATGGGGGAGTTGGTGGGCATGAGAACTAGTGATGATCGTAATCTGCTAATTACGATCACGCAAAATTACGCATAATTTTTTTGCAATTACGCATACACATAATTACAAATTCGTAATTCAATTGACTTTGTATAATTTACGCGTAATTTCATGTAAACTTTAGAGGTGAATAGCAAAGCCCCCATACATGCTATTGCTACCAATATTGCTACATATGTTAAGGAGAATATTTGGTACAAGTCAAAAAATAATTTTTCAAAAAGACCTTGTAGTTTTTGAGAAAATCGATGTTAAAAATGCAAAGAAAAATGGTTTCTAAAACCAGAAAAATTAGTTTAAAAACATTTTTGTATTTTTAAAATCAATTTTCTCAAAACCTATGAGGTCTTTTTGAATAATTATTTTTGTAACTTGTACCTACTATTCTTCTTAACATATGTGGCAATTTTGGTAGGAATGGCATGTATGGGGGATTTGCTATTTACCACCAAAATCGGCATGAAATTACATGTAAATTACGCATAAATGCATGCGTAATTACAAATGGGAACAATTAACTACGAAATTGATTACGCTATTCCCCTGAAATATCACATTACAATTATGATGCGTAATTGTGTATTACTTAAGTGATTTCAGAAGTTCTCTATACAGGGAAAAAAATGTTCCAACGACATCTTGTCGGCTTCTGGACTGTACTGCACAGGTGCAGAACTAATGCGCCTGCGCAGTACAGTTTGGATGATATCAGTGCGACTCTGAGAACGGCTCGCACAGGCGCAGTGGACATGCTGTGCTGGAGGGGACCCCGGGCCACGGGCGGTGAGTGGAACTGCGGCAAGGGCACATGACGGCTGGCAGGGGCTGGAGAGAGCCCCAGGTAAGTGGATTTTTTTTTTCAATTAGCTCAGATGTGTCTGTTAAGTGCATGGCAACCTATGCCAGGGAAATTCAATTGCTGGTTTCATCAGGGTGATAGGGGAGCGAGAAGAGCCTCGCTCAGACGAATAAGAGTCATTTGGCTAACCCTTAGTGGTAGCCGCTGGGGTATTTTGGAGTGAGGTTTTGTGCAGCTGGGCTGCCTTTTAGGACCACAGAACTTCCATGTCACTCCCGTGTACACCGCTAGACTTCCAATGCACACATCAAAAAAGGCGACGGGAAAAAAGGGCGTGGGGTGTAAACGATAAGCAGTAATACCGTTTATAAAAATATTATGTTGTATTTCGTTTACAAATAATGTTTTACAAATTTATAAATCATTAAATAATGCGTATGAAATCGGCAATTGTGAAACCGTTAATCTTCCCTGTTTCAAAAGTGAAACTTGTAATTACGTTTGTTAAAAAAATGATAATATATGTTTAATGGTTATAATTGTATATTATTGTGAATAATTTTTTATTTATCGTTTCTTCTTATAATAAAATCTGAATACATTTTTTGTAACGATGATATAAATATAACTACGTTCGTAATAAGTGTTGTAAAACATTAGTAAGTATTACTAAAATTGTACTAAAACTATACCTAACCCTACTCTCACACAGAACCCTCCCTGTACCTATCCCTAACCCCTAGACCCCCCTGGTGGTGCATAATCCTAAGACCCCATGGTGGTGCCTAACCCTAACCACCCCCCTGGTGGTGTATATTGTATTGTAACTATACCTAACCTTACTCTCACACAGAACCCTCCCTGTACTTGTACCTATCCCTAACCCCTAGACCCCCTGGTGGTGCCTAACCCTAAGACCCCCCTGGGGGTGCCTAACTCTAACCACCCCCTGGTGGTGCCTAACCCTAACCACTCCCCTTACTGATCGCTTTATTATGTGGATAATGTTTTTCAAATAGTGACTTTTAAAAAATATATTGCAATTTACGTTACGTACTAATCACTTTATTTTGTGAATAATAATGTTTTACAAACATTAAGGAATACAAATTTTAATTAATTTTATTTTGTGGATAATAATGTTTAACAAATAGTGACTGTAAAAAATACATTGCAATTTACGTTATGTACTGATCGCTTTATTTTGTGAATAATAATGTTTTACAAACAGTAAGGGATAACATTTTAAATAATGTTTTAGTTAAATACGATAAATATGTTTAGTATTTTTATAAACGTTATTCGTCACGGGCACATTATCTAAACTTAAATCATCACCAGCACAGTTATAAAACATTAAAAATCTCCGGGCGCCGTTTTTAAAACGTTAATAATCTCCGGCGCCCTTTTTTCCTGTTTGCCACCCATTAAACGATATTTATTATGGGAGTGAATGGTGGCGCCCTTTTTGTCCACTAGCTGCCTGCGCCCTTTTTTCCTGTTACCACTTCCAATTGCCATCGCTTCAATGCTGGGCACCCCATACTTTCCCACATTCATCCACACTTCCCTTTTTTAGTATAAAATAAATAATATAAACACATACTGTTAAGAATACTGTTACTTTTCACTAATATTTGTAACATTTGACAGATGAAAGGTGTGAAAAGTATAAGATAAAATAACTGCTTCAGGGTCTTTACAGCATTTTTATAAAATGAAACATTTTCTCAGAATTTCTTATTGCAAGAAAGACTTTGTAGACACCGATGTTCTGTCATATTTTTATGACTTTTTTTTTCATAATTCTTTTCAGTGGATGGAGTTCATACATTTCTCTTAAAATAAAAGAAACTAAAATCCATTGCAATTCAAGACAAAGACTAAAAAAAGTTAAAAGGATGATGACAAAAATTATGAAATAAAGAAAGAATAAACAGGGCTGGTTTAAGTTGCATGGAGGCAATTTAAACTGCTGTTTCCGTGAGCTGCATCCGGTCCATTTGCGGATGTCCACAGACTTGCATTGGGCTCTTCCGATAGGTGGGAGGCACCCACATGACCACCTACTCAGAATGTTGAAGGGAGCATAATAGACTGCCCTCAGCTTGAAGGATCACATGCGATTGACTGCCTGTCACACAAAGCTCAGTGAACCGTATGGTACACTGGGAAATGTTTGTAGTTTGTAATTTAATGTAGTGGCATAGTGCATTTTGGTTAATGTAATGCAGCTAACCACATATTGTATGGGAGTCCCATGACTCGCAAGCAGGCGGGGGAGGGGGGTTCACATAGAGGGGGTCCAGTGGTGGGTGGCCCTAGGGCAATTGCCCCCTTTGCCTCAATGGCAGCACCAGCTCTGAGAATAAATGCTGTAGACCACTTCTTTAATTAGCTATCTAAATATATGTTTAGAAGCAAGCCTTGAGGGAACATTCAGGTCTTATCATTAGGTATAATTTTATATCACTTTAAGATCATGCCTGAAGAAGAGAACTAAATGTTCTGAAAAGCTTGATACTGATAAAAATACTTAGTTAATCGAAGGTACTGCCTACAACAACTTCTATTGTACAATACAGAACGACTCCAACCAAACTTACATACATTTGCAAATGTTTTGATGCAGTTCAAAATCAGTTACTGTACATAGCATTAGCAGCAAAAACTATCATGATGTTTCAGGCTACATGCCCTTTATCAAGTGCTTATTATTTGCATACATTTTAAAAAACATATGCGCAAACAGGAAGCATCGACTAAGAATGCTCAAGACTGATGCTGTTCATCCCTATTAGGCAGTTAGTATCTGACAGCTAGTGATCTCCATTATACGCCGGCAGTCATACACCGATGTTCTGTATCCTCAATATCCGCTAGCAGTCATATGTGTCCCTCAATATCCGCCAGAAGTCATGCGTGTCCCTCAATATCCGCCAGCAGTCATATGTGTCCTTCAATATCCGCCAGAAGTCATACGTGTCCCTCAATATACGCCGGCAGTCATACTTTTTCCCTCAATATACGCCAGCAGTCATAGACGCCCACCAATCAATACCTGCAGTCATAGGTGTCCTGCAATTTCCCTTTGCATTAATAATTGACCCCTAATATATTCCAGCAGTCATGGGTGACCTGCAATATACACCCGTTTTTCTAGGCAGCCCCCAGTATCTACCAGCAGTCACAGTTGGTCCCCAATATGATCTGACAACCACATACGTAGGAGGTTCCCAAGAAGCTAATTTTGTATTTTTGCATAATTATGAGTATGTGCAAAATTATGGAGCATAATGTCAATCATGAGCAAAATTAATTACAAATGTTCTCGTCCAAAAAAGAGGCAGGGCAGCACTCAAATGACTAAGGTGTATAAGAATGCAGAGATTCACCCATTTTTTGACGGAACTTAAGTACAATATCCACATCAATTCCGTACAGCTCTTTTACATAAAAATCACTTTATTGTGTTCAATGCAAAAATAGTACAAAAATCGCTATGTTCCCATTCATTGATCTCCGGGATAATGGGGGGTGGCACGGGAGCATAGCAGCAGCCTGTTGGACGTGACAGTCACATCCAAAAGGGCAAAATGGTTAAGGTAAAAATAGGTACCCTGAATATTTAACTGTGTTCTACTATGCATCATTATGGCTCCACTTTAAAATAAATCTAGAAGTTAGAACTTCCATCACCAAAATAAAGAAATCTCTACAGTACACAGCATACACTTATACACCATAGATGAACTGGGTTCAAGGTGCGTTTGTAGTTCCTGGGGGGGCTCAGCGCATCTCTGATGGAGGCCATTCCTGGTGTTGCGCTGATCCACCTTTTGCGCAATTTTCAATTTTCGATTTTATTTGATTAGCTGCACCCAGGCTATGCATATACATAGGTTAGGATTTAGTTAGTGTTAGGCCCCTCCCATGGAGGATTGACTTCTTCACAGTGGGAGGGACGAGTACTTAATAGGTTGCATGCAAGCTGTTAATGGAAACCAACATCCTCCTCTAGTGGTAGACAGGTCATGTGTATGCTCGGTGTGTATTCGACCCCACAAGTGGGGCTTGCACTCTTTTGCAGGTAGGCACTAGTCTGTTTTTAAGTAGCGCTGCTCATTTCCTTGCTGTGTACTAATGTAATTCGTTTTTGGTCAGCTGCTCCCACTTAACAGCCATGCTTTTGGTGTATATGCAGAGCTTCTGTTTGGGTTCAAGGTGCGTTTGTAGTTCCTGGGGGGGGGCTCAGCGCATCTTTGATGGAGGCCATTCGGAGGCGGCCTGGTGTTGCGCTGATCCACCTTTTGCGCAATTTTCAATTTTCGATTTTATTTGATTAGCTGCACCCAGGCTATGCATATACATAGGTTAGGATTTAGTTAGTGTTAGGCCCCTCCCATGGAGGATTGACTTCTTCGCAGTGGGAGGGACGAGTACTTAATAGGTTGCATGCAAGCTGTTAATGGAAACCAACATCCTCCTCTAGTGGTAGACAGGTCATGTGTATGCTCGGTGTGCATTCGACTCCACAAGTGGGGCTTGCACTCTTTTGCAGGTAGGCACTAGTCTGTTTTTAAGTAGCGCTGCTCATTTCCTTGCTATGTTCTTAATTTAATGTTGGCTGCCATCGCCCAGATATTTGTGAATAAGTAATGTGTCCATCGTGTCATTCCTAAAAACACCTATTCATCCAAATTCTGTTTCCTGAGTCTGTAAACCCCCAACCCTTCGCCACTAGCGATGGTTGGGATGGCCAAAATCTGAATCTGATGAAATTCCAACATTTTTCACAGACTTTCAAATTAATTCTGAATGTTATAGATTTTGAGTTTCAATTGAAAAATTCTGAACGTGTAATTTATTGCGAATATATTTTTTTACTAACCATAGGATCGTTAGTGCGAATTTGCAAATATATGTTCAGGTTAAAATTTCCCTTCCAATTTTGGGATTTTCTCACATCATTTTCGCAAAGACTTTCATTACTCATGCACTACATGAATTTAATTTAGCATAACATTCAGAATTTACACCTTGACATTTTGTAAATTCCAAAACCCGATTGTAAATCAAATACGCAAAATTTCTGATGCAAAATTCGGAATTCTGAGCTCTGCAAGATCTGTGTGCTTATCCTTACTCGCCTCCTCATGTTACCCTTGTCTGTTGAGCTAGCTGGTCATGTGACTCTTCTGAGATCTTCTGCAGCCAGCAGGATTCCCTCACAGCAGAGTCTGCTTTCAGGTTTGGCTCAATAGAGGTACAAGTTCCAGGACAGGATAAACAAAAAGGAACTCTCATTACTACAAGTGCTGGTCGTTCTCCGTTTCGGCACAGATGGCTTAATCAAATTCACTAAGCAGATTATTTATTATGTTGCGTGTTCAGCCTCTCTGTTAACGCTACCAGGGGATCCACGGATCGCCTACAGCTGAACTGGGCAGCCTGGCATAATATCTACAAGGAAACATTGAAAAAGTTACTCTATCATTATCATTCCCTCGTGTCCTTGTTGTTTTAGATAGTCTAGTACAAGTACCGAAGTTGCTGTGCTTCTTCTACCCACATTACAATTAATTAAGTATGCTCTTATGGCAATGGAATACCGTGGAATACATTCTCCCAATAGTTAATCTCTCCACACCATCTTACAATATCTCTTTTTCATATCATTTTATTGAAGAAAAGAAATTCCATCATACATCAAAAACTACAATTCTCAACATACAACACATCACTCTTTCCTCCCTTTTCTTCATATTTTATCGTATAAAGTAAAACACAAAACAATCCTCTTCCCCCTTCCCCTCCAGACTCTTATATCCATAAAAAAAGAAGAAGATACAAACCACATCAACACAACCTGTCCTACAGATCCCAATATATTCCCGTATCTCAATATCCCATCAGATCCTCACCCCTAGAGACTCCTCCCCTACATCTCCACCATATTCCTATATTCTGCCGAACCCTGAAACTCCGACCATTTCTCCCACTTATCATTAAAGACTCCCAACTTATCCTGCTGAAGAGCGACCTGATTCTCGGCATCCTTTAACATATTACCTTTACCTATCCACTCTCTAATGGTAGGAGGATCTTGACATCTCCACTTAACTGGAATCAAACTTTTAGCAGCTATCAAAAATTGTGGAACAATCGATCTCTTATAGCTACTGATGGACTTCAATGCATTATGCATCAACACATTGGAAGGATCCCACAATATCTAAAATGGGACCCTGATTGATAATGCAGTATACCGTTTTTTATCCCACACTTTATAATGCTGACATATTAATGTAGGTACTGCGTAAAGTGTTACTCCAATGATAGTAAACTGGCTACAGTGCAGAGGCATATCTAAGGAAAACAGCGCCTATGGCAAACATTGAAATCCGCCTCCAGGAAGTGGGGACAGCCCTCCAAACATTTTAATGTGTAGTCTCGGTTGAATTGGTTGTGTCCAAGTTGAAGTGAAGCATGGCCTATAAGAATGGAGTATCACAATAGATCAGCCTATACATATCCCCAAATAACAGTTAGGCAGCTTGTCCCCCCAAAAGATGTAACCAGGTAGCAAAAGGTCCCTCAGATAAAAAATAGAATCTGTATGGAGAACATTAAGGACGCTACATAGCATTGAACCCAGTAAATGGCGCCCATGACGCAAGCTATGAATGCACCCCTGTAGATACGCCTCTGCTGCAGTGTCCACACTGTTTTTAGTTTAGTTTTCTATTTGTGCTGCTTATCATTTCTGTGCACCTTTTATTAGCACTTTAGTGCAGTGTAAAGGTGCGTACATGCACTAGACACAGCCCAGCGTCTTGCATTGCAACCCGTAGACCACCACAAGTACGGAAGTTGGCAAAAGTTACTGAAGGGTGTTTGAGTGAAACAACACAATCATCCAATTTGAAGTGTAGAATGCCATCTGGAGATTATAAACAGTTGTGGATCGGATCTTCATAAATATAACATTCGCCACAAATGTGCCAATCCTTTAGATACATTTTACTAGTGCCAATCTCTTACAGTGTAAATGAGCCGATCATTTTAATGGTGCCCATACTGTACATGGTACAATTTTTTTTGATTAGATAATTTTGTTCGATCATTCCATTAGATTGAATATAAAGATTTTTCCAACATGTCCAATCAGATCTTTATTGAAAAAACGGGATAATCGATTCTTTTTTCTTGATCGAAAAAAGATTATTTTCATTCGACTTGATCATTTTAGTCAAAGAAACGGGAAAATGTAATGTTTTTATTGTACCATGTATGGGCACCTTTAGAACTGGTAGATTTATACAGTAAAGTCCTGGTTATCCGAAACTCAACTAACCAGCAAGTTCTGTCCAGCACATTTTATGGAAAAACACATTTTAAATGACGATCTTTACAAATGAAAATGAAAATAATAGATCAGAAACAAAGAGGTACAATATCCGTGCATAAAAGAGGGAGCCGTGTTGGAAAAAGCCTCAACGCTCGCTGGCAATGGAGGGCAAGGAGAATGATTAAGGCCCATTAAGAGAGAGATTAATAAGTCCAGGCTGTAAGAGCCGAAATGAATTAGATGTTAAAGAAAGAATTTTCAGCAGCTGACCCGAGAAAGATGGAAATGCAAAAGGTAGAAGGATTTTACTCATGAAAATTAATCAGCGTGTTTAAAGCGATCGTTTTGAAAGTTATGTGGTAAAATGGGGAATTACACACTTTTCTTGCATAATGTAGCATCGCCGGCCTTCAGCCAGGAAACGTTTAAAAAAGCTAAGCTCAGGGATAAATTACAGTTTAAAGGGGCTATCCAGGAAAAAAAATTACAAAAACGTTCACTAATCTTGATGGGTATTTAAAAAGTAGAACTAAAAAAATAACTACAGATATGTCTCCAGGCAAAAACAATTATACTCTTAATTTTCTTAGCAAATTATTTTTTCATCTACCTAGAGACCCGCCTTCAAATAATAATAATAATATTAATAATAATCTTGCAGTTGTATAAAGGGTTGCCGTGAGAAACTATAAAAAATAAAAATATGAGCCTCATAGAGAATCCAAGATGAACATCTGAAGTTTATATTATAAGTATGGACATCTCCTACAATATAAACTTCAGGACCTCCCAATTGTCCCCAACCTGGGCCATTTATTTATTCCTACTAAATTTTGACATTTACACATGAAAAAAAGCCTCTGCGTAAAATACAAAATTTTTGCGGAACTTTTCACCCATTATCCCCCTCTGCCATGCCACTGCCATGAGTACACTTTGTATACATTTTTTAAGGACGTTGTGGATTGAAAGGACATTTAAGGACTGTTCCGTGAACATTTGTGGTGACATTTGCAAACTCTAAATCTTGATGTTCGGCCATGCTTTACTATCTGCACCCCTCTGATGGTACCATGGTTGAAAGTATTTAAATTGATGAATGACCCATTGAAAACATTATTTGTTCCCAATGTGGCGCAGTTCCATAATTTAACTGGGGACTCATAACAAAGAAAACATGGCAGACATAAGCCCAAAATAACAAGGGTGTCTACTGAATCAAGAAATGGAATTAATGGTATGATTTGTCCATAACCTTGTCATATTTTAAGTCTCACAATTTTTAAATACTAATATTTAAATCTGGTAATGGTATTATTTAAACAAAGTTAGGCAGGTGCATAAATTTGGACACCACAAAAAAGAAATGAAATCAATATTTAGTAGATCCTCCTTTTGCAGAATTTACAGCCTCTAAACACTTCCTGTAGGTTCCAATGAGAGTTTAGATTCTGGTTGAAGGTATTTTGGACCATTCCTCTTCACAAAACATCTCTAGTTCATTCAGCTTTGATGGCTTCTGAGCATGGACATCATTTTTTAACTCACACCACAGATTTTCAATTATATTCAAGTCTGGGGACTGAGATGGCCATTCCAGAACATTGTACTTATTCCTCTGCATGAATGCCTTAATGGATTTTGAGCTGTGTTTAGGGTTGTTGTATTGTTGAAAGATCCAGCCCAAGTGCAGCTTTAGCTTTGTCACTAATTTCTGGACATTGGTCTCCAGAATCTGCTGATACTGAGCGGAATCCATGCATCCCTCAACTTTGACAAGATTCCCAGTCCCTGCAATGGCCAAACAGCCCCACAGCATGATGGAACCACCACTATATTTTACTGTAGGTAGCAAATGTTTTTCTTGAAATGCTGTGTTGTTTTTGCTCCATGCATAATTCCCCTTGTTATGCCCAAAGAACTCAATTTTAGTTTCAGCAGCAGTCCACAGCACCTTATTCCAAAATGAAGCTGGCTTGTCAAAATGTGCTTTAGCACACCTCACGCGGCTCTGTTTGTGCTGTGGGTGGAGAAAAGGCTTCCTCTGCATCACTCTTGCATACAGCATATACTTGTGTACAGTGCGCTGTATGGTTGAACGATGCACAGTGACTTCATCTGCAGCAAGATGATGTTGTAGGTCTTTGGTGCTGATCTGTGGGTTGACTCTGACTGTTCTCACCATTCATCGCTTCTCTTTATCGAAGATTTTTCTTGGTCTGCCACTTCAAGCCTTAACTTGAACTGAGCCTGTGGTCTTCCATTTCCTCAATATGTTCCTAACTGTGGAAACAGACAGCTGAAATATCTGAGACAGCTTTCTGTATTCTTCCCCTAAACCATGATGGTGAACAGTCTTTGTTTTCGGGTCATTTGAGAGTTGTTTTGAGACCCCCATGTTGCTACTCTTCAGAGAAAATTAAAAGAGGAGGGAAACTTACAATTGACCTCTTGCACATTAGAGAAGGAGAACACAGAAAGATCCACCCTGTGTCCACTCTGCATGTGTTTATAGAGAACAGCCTATTCTCCCTTCTCTGCAAGTAATGAGCCAGTGTAATCTGAACTCCCAGCTGTCTGCCGAGTTGAGAGCTAATATATAAATACAGGAGGTTAACCTTTTCTTTGCTCTCAGGGTACCAGGAAGAAACCACACTGCAACATTTCTGAAGGAGCTCTATAAGCTGTAACAAGGATGTAAAGGTTATCATGTTGTTGCTTATCTTTTAAAGCAGAGAGAAAGTTCTGGGTTCAGGACCGCTTTAAAGCGCGTACAACTTATAACTATAGAAGGATGAAAAATGATTAATGCATATTTATTGTACATGTTAAATAGTTAATGAGTGTCCAACACCATTTACACTATGTGCAGTGAATGGTTAATCTAGAATACTGTTATTCTGTTCGATCTATTGACGGATATCTATTTGACGTCATTCAGGTTGGAGGCCAGTGCAGCTGCAAAGAGAATGTCTGGGGTAGACAGTGCGATCAGTGTAAAGATGGTTTCCACAACCTGAAGGGGTCCGACCCAGATGGCTGCCAGCCATGCCGCTGCAGCACAAACGGCACTGTCGGCGGAAGCATAACCTGTCACCAAATCACAGGCCAGTGCAGATGCAAGCCGAACATTATCGGTAAGGAGAAAAAGACTGTTAGATCTAAAGGCAAAGCACCAAATGTATTGGGCACACGACAAGTAAGACAACAAGCCTGTATTACTGAGGTCCAGAAAGGACAAGCGCAGTGTACGTAGTCCACCGCTACATATTTCTAGGGTTAACCCCAAACTTTATTTCAGCCTGCATATTTTGTTTGTATGTGATTATAAAACACGGTTCTTCTTCAGTGTTCCCAAATTTAAGTGGCAGATAGTTGTGTCAAAGTTTGAGGCTAGTCACTGGAATAATCCAGAATATCCAAACAGCTCGGGGTGAACCTAAGCCACTAGCAAAGTATAGAGGACCAAAAGAGACTAGTGGTTTTTGGGTCACCCCGAGCTGTTTGGGTATTCTGTTCTTCTGGTCCAAACCCCTATCCCATAGAGCCATATCAATCCCTGCCATGCACTGAGGAGGACCAACAGTCCGAAACAGGCTGTCTGCATGTTGGGTTGATGTGGCTCTGTAACATGTGTAAGCTATAGGCTTGCTATACACCAGTAATTCTGGATGTAATCCTGGCTTTAGCGGCATAAAGAGATAATTTGCGTATTGAGCAGTAGTGCATTGTGGGTAACCACAGTTACATGCTTAATTCTGAAATTTCGCAAATACCTTTTTTAAGAAGGTACACCACACTATGGATTAATTCAGTTGCTATAAGTATTTATGTTTCTGCTATGTGCAACTCCTGGTGTGAATTTTTAGATAATCCCTACTTCCCCACCACCCCCCTCCCTCGGGTGCTGTTATGTGCAAATAATGACTCTTGGTGGTACTTCCCAGCCCCCTATTCCTGGGGCTAAAGATGCACTATTCTTTGGTTGTAGCAATCCAGCTCAATTTCCTAATGCTGTTATTTTGTAATTGAGAGAAAACTGTCCAGACTCCTCCCCCTGTCCTAGTCAACACCCACTTAATCAGTAGTCAGAGAGGAGATGGGGATGGGAGAAGGCACACAGCATTTTTCCCCATCAGTGACTAAAAGCTGTGCTGTGAGATTTCAGGCATGCATACATGTGTTCTGTTAGGATGCAGAGTCGGATCAACAAGTGCCTAGAAGCATTTGGGGAGAGACCACCTGAGGGCCCGGCAGCAGTCAGGGGCCCTGGGGCGATTGCCCCCTTTGACATAAAGGCAGTTCTGGTCCTGTATACAGGAGTCACAGCTGCATCTGTTATATGGGTCACGTGATAGCTGTACTTGTTATATGGGGCACACAATGTCTGCATTTGTTACAGGCGCATACAATAACTGCATTGGTTACGGGGGGAGGGGGGGTGCAATGATGAAACCTGTTATTGCAATGGCTGTATTGGTTACAGGGGGGTGCATTGATGGAACCTGTTATTTGGATAACCAGATGGATGCATTTTGTTACAGGGATACATGATGCTACATGATGGTATAGGTGTGCATAAATGTAATGTTCTTCCACTTTCCGTTGTCCCCACTCCATTGCCAAAAGAGGACAAGTTGGTTGACTGTAGTCAAACAGCATGTCTTTAGTGTAGTTTTATCCTTTTGGCTCCTCTGTAGCCATATTACGTTATATCAAGTCCAACCCTGGTGGAGGGGTGCTACCCTCTTATTTTCTTAACTACGGAGAGTGACTTCTTAATCCTAATCTAATAAAATATCGCCGCTTAAAAGGGCTAACACCTCAACATATCCGAGATAACCTTAGCTTTGATGAATTGACTGACTCCAGCTTGGACCCTGATACTCTGGTGTTTAAATACAACAAATGTGTGTCCTCCACCTTTGAGACCATTGCTCCTCTGCGCACCAAATATCTTACTCCACACCATCATGCACAGTGGTTTGATAACGCTATAAAAGAGCTGAAAAGACAAGGCCGAAAACTTGAGAGGCTGTGGCGCAAATCTCAGTCCCCAGAAGACAAACATGCCTTAATCTTCCACTTGAAGAGCTACCAAAAGGTAATCACGGGAAAAAAATCATCCTTTCTATCACAAGAGATTGCAAATGCAGTTAACAAACCAGCCCAACTGTTCCGCACAGTGGAAAAACTCTGCAACCCAGCATGTCAAAAACTAAATATCGAGTCTTCAAAGGACCTCTGTGACCAATTTGCCCATTTCTTCACAGACAAAGTCTCCGCTATAAGGTCCGCCATCCAACTTACAGCATCTGAGCCTAATATAGCGCCAAAGACCATTAGCAGAGACAACGTAACACCTTGGTCAAACTTCAAAGAAATTGATGAAGAAGTCACATCAAGCATCCTCCTTCACGTCCGCCTAACTACCTGTGACCTGGATCCTGGCCCAACACAGTTCATGTTGAACTGCCCCGACCTGTTCGTACCGGTATTCCTCAAAATTGTTAACTGTTCCTTACAATCAGGGATATTTCCTGCTTTACTGAAGGAAGCAATCATCAGGCCTCTCCTCAAAAAACCCTCCCTGGACCCAGATGCAATGACCAGCTACAGACCTGTCTCTAACCTCCCCTTTCTGGGAAAGCTAATTGAAAAAGCTGTATACCTCCAGCTAGAAGCCAGAATCCTACAAAATAACAGTTATGACCCATTCCAGTCTGGCTTCAGGAAACACCACAGCACTGAAACTGCCCTCATCCAAATATGCAACCACCTGCTCATGGCAAGAGACAGAGGAGAGTGCTCGATCCTCATACTGCTAGACCTTTCTGCAGACTTTGACACAGTTGACCATGACATCTTGATAAACAGGCTACAGGAATACTGCGGCATTGATGGCATAGTACTTCAGTGGTTCCAATCCTTCTTGAGTGGCAGAACCCACAAAGTGTCTATGGGGCCCTTCCTGTCCACCCCTGTAACACTTAAGTATGGGGTGCCCCAGGGCTCAATCCTCTCTCCCCTGCTTTTCACGATTTACATGCTACCGTTGGGAAAACTAATCCAAAAACATGGCCTGACATACCACTGCTATGCAGACGGCACCCAACTATATCTTTCCTTCAAGCCTGGTGTGACAGACCCAACTCTAACTATAAACGCCTGCTTACGTGAACTACAGCAATGGATGAATGACAACTGGCTGAAACTAAATTCAGACAAAACTGAAGTCCTTCTGATTGGAGGGCAGAGCATGATAACAAAACAACTTAACTTGCAGTCTTCACCACTGGGAATAGGAGGCACGGATCTACGCAGCTCTGATCATGTGCGTAGCCTGGGAGTTCTAATTGATGGGGATTTAAACTTCAGAACTCAAATCTCTGCTGTGGTGAAATCATCCTATTTTCACCTGAAGAACATTGCAAAAATCAAGCACCTCATACCCCCAGAAGATCTGCCAACCTTAGTCCACGCCTTCATCACATCCCGACTGGACTACTGCAATGCTCTCTACACTGGCCTTCCAAAAAAGGCCTTGTACCGGCTACAGCTGATACAGAATACTGCTGCCAGACTGCTAACCAACCAACCCCGTCACTGCCACATAACGCCAGTCCTGCATTCCCTTCACTGGCTACCTATAGAATGGAGGGTCCTATTCAAGATCGGCCTACTGACATTTAAATCCCTGAATAATCTAGGCCCTGGATACATGAAAGATATGTTACAGCTGCGAAGCAATCCCCGCATTCTCAGATCCACAGGTTCTAATAATCTAGTCATACCCAGAGTCCACTTAGAAACTTTTGGTCCCAGAGCCTTCTGTCATGCTGCCCCTACGTTTTGGAACTCCTTACCTCAACAGATCAGGACAGCCCCATCCCTGGACGTGTTTAAATCCAGACTGAAAACCCACCTGTTCAGTCTGGCATTTGCAGAAATATAACTTTTGTTGTGTGAATACTTCATCCTACTAATTACTGAATCTGAGAGAGCCTAAGCGCTTTGAGTCCTATGGGAGAAAAGCGCTATAGAAATGTTATTGTATTGTATTGTATTGTATAATCTCCCCACCTGCCTATACAGTGGTTGCCTTGGAGGTAACCCTGCTTTGTGAGTATAGTTTATACTTCATACTTCATTTCAACTACCAGTACATACAGTACTACACTATATTTGGCTCTTGGTGTCCCTTCTCTTTGTTATGTCTTTATAGTGATCACTTACAGTGATGAGCCCGAATTTTGCATAATCGTAATTTTGCATCATAATATGTAATTACAATGCAAAATCGAAATGCAAAATTTTAGGAAAAATCGTAATTACTTTCGTATGTAAATGGAATCAGGAACCATAATTTTGCATAATTTTGTAGCAATTTTGGTGACAACAGCATGTATGGGGGTTTTGCTATTAACCGCTAAATTCAACGCAAAATTATGTGAACTTTCACAAAATTATGTAAATTTACGAATGGATTATGCTAAATCAATTGAATGTCAAAATTGTAATTATGTATGCCCGTAATTGCGAAAAATTACGCAAAATTTCACATAATAATAACAAGAAGTTTTAAATCAGGATGATACCATTTATTAGCTAACTAAAAATGAATAAAAAAAAGCAAGCTTTCGGCCTTGCAGCCTTCGTCTGGCTTATAATTATAATAATAATTAGCAGATTACCATCAGCACTAATCATTTACACTTTGTCAGGCCTCGTTTCCACTTGTGCACGTACAGGCGTCTTGCGAGACGCGATGCCGGCACAGCCGTGACGTGTCTCGCAGCCGATTCCCTCTAACCGCACTATGCACGGCTATGAGATTTGGACGGGTGATGCTCTGATTATGCTGCAGGGCCTCAGATTTTTCCCCGGCCACAAATTTGGATGCTCTGCATGGACTTCTATAGGCTGCCAAATTCCATCCGAATTTGTGGCCGAGGAATTGGCCATTTTTGCATAAATGGAAACCTAGCCTATGTGTGTGCGGGGCTCTGTGACACGGGTACATTAGGCAGTCTGGAGAACAAAAGCAGAGCCAAAAAAAAAAGAGGATTTATGGCAGGAAACTTAATATATTGTTCGATGCAAATGGGCTATGGTCACCTTAACTGAATATACCTTACAGCAGGGCCATATTTCTGGAAAGGGCATAGAGGCCTCGGCATTGGGCAGCAGGCTGCTTACATATAACAGTGGGGGGCAAAAATAGGAGCAACAAATGAAAAAGTAAAACTGCTGCCCAATGAAGCTGTTTATGAAAGAGATGGACTACAGCACATGGATGATACACAAGAAAGATGGGGCTGTACATAGAATGGGAGGGGCACTGCTGCACATGAAAGGGAAGTAACAACATACTTGGCCTAGGGGCACAAAAAGTATAAATATGACCTTGCCTTACAGGCAGCCCACTTTTAATTCTATTTTGAAAGCAAAGTATTGCCAGAAGCCTACATATACCAGTCCTTAGATCAGGGGTGTTAAACTCAAATACAAAGTGGGCCAAAATTGAACACTGGGACCTAGTTGTGAGGCAAAATTTGCGTAATTTCGTGTTTCCGTAATGACGGACGCAAATTTTGCCACTATGTTGCAAATTCGTCTTTTTGTAACTGCCATACAAATGGGTATAGTGAAAAATGGCGATGGTTAAATGGCGCACGCTTCTGCCCGATATTTGTATAAAACAATATTTATCGTTTTAAAGGTTAAAAAGGCAGCTGACCTTGTGAACGTTATTCATCATTTTAGATCCTGCTTTTTGTCCTGCCTGAACGTAAATTATCGTTTAAGCCCAGCTTTGCTGCCGGTTTGAATATATGTCTGCCCGCCGAATTTAACGTTTAATAACAAAGCCCCCTTAAAAGCTAGAAACACCAAATTTGCAGGTTATGTTAAGAAGAACAGTGGGAACAAGAGGATTTTTTTTTTTAAAAGACCTTATACTTTTTGAGAAAATCGATTCTAACATTTCAAAGGACAAAAGTTACATTCAAATGCGGTAAATGACAGTTAATGAAGCAAAACCCACCGACTTAAGCAGTTAATAGAAAAGCCGTTGTACAAGGTAGAAACACCAAATTTGCAGGATATGTTAAAAAGATAGTGGGAAAAATATTCTTTTCCTATTTTTTTTTTATTTCTTTTATTTTTATGTTCAGAGTGTGGGAATTTTTTTTTTTAAATGACGTGGGGTCCCCCCTACAGAGACTCTTTAACCCCTTGTCCCCCATGCAGGCTTGGATAGCTAGAATGCGGAGCCCTGCACCATTTATAATTGTTTAAAACAATAAATATCGTTTGATAATGAAAGTGAATGCGGCGCTATTTTTATCACGTCGGCGCTGTGTGCCATTTTTCACTGCTCCGATACAAACAGTAATTCAGAATTCTGTAAGCGAATTTTCCGTTACGTAATTTCGCATTTCGGTGCAAAGTCGTGTTTAATGCGAAATTTTGTGTTTTGTATTGGAACAGTAATGGGCGTAATTTCTTTTTTTAATAGTAATTATGCAAATTTTAAGTAATTACTAAACTGAGGAAAGTCACTCATTGATTGCAATTACTGGTAATGCAAAGGCCCCCTACACGAGCCTTTACTTTAAATGTTATAGGAGGCTCTACCTGCAGCCACTTCTAAGACAGGTACTCTTTGTCAAGGTGCATTTAGCAGTCATGCATGCTGAGACACTGGATTTTGGACCTTGCGACATCTGATTACTTTGTTTTCTGGTTGAACTCAATAGACTAATGTCTTTTTTCAACCCAAATAACTATGTAACTATGATAATGCAAAGTCCATTGCATGTGCTGTCCCTTTAAATGTATCAGGAGGCTCTACCTGCAGCCACTTCTAAGACGGGTGCTCTTTGACAAGGTACACTGAGCAGTCATGTATGCTGAGACACTTGGTTTTGGGCGTTGCAATATCTGATAATGCAAAGGCCCCTGCATGTGCTCTCACTTTAAATGTATCAGGAGGCTCTGGACTGGAATACAATTTTGAGAAGGGCTGAATTTCCATGTTAAACACAAAATTCTGAATCGCTTCCATTACAAAAATGATCGTAATTACGTAAAAATGATTGTAATTACAAAATTTTGCATATATGCGAAATTTTGCGTAATTTGCAAAATTATGAATTTTCAATTATGGCCATAATCGTAATCATGCAAATTATGCTTACTTTCATGTAATCGTAATTAGGTCATCACGCTCATCATTACTCATCATAAAGTCCCCTGCTGTCTAGTGGCCCCATCCTCCCCTATACAGTTTCAGTTCTTTCCTCTACCTCCCCATATGACATACCTGGTGTGCTAAGGCTTTCTAAGGCTTTATCACCAATATAGCTTCCCTGGTGGTCAGAGTGGGCCAAACAATAATGCAAAGTGGGGAAACCACTTAAGGGCCAAATTTAATGGCTCTGAGGGCCAGATTTGGACCGCAAGCTGGAGTTTGACATGTATGCCTTAGATTCTGTTCTGTTTAACAACAATCCATGTCCCACTTGTATTAGTAAATTGCAAATAAAATCTGAAATGACATTGAACTAATGTCCAAAAGACTGCTGCCGTGCTCCCACTCGCGCGTGTGCCTGTACGTTCCCGTGCCACTGCCCGTTAGCCTGGAGATCAATGAATGGGAACGCATTAATCTAAGTCCCTGTTAGAAAGACCAACAGCTTCTATCAGAAGCCGCGATCTTTCTAAAGAGAAGAAAAAGTTTCACGTCCTCCCTATACTTTCTGGAAGCGAGAGCGCTTGCTTACAGGAAAACAAAATTTGACTGAGGCCATCTTGTGGCCAAATAGTAAAACTACATCTACATACATTTTTTTAAATAAATTCACAAACAATTACATTTAAAATTAACTGTTTACCTCCCACACTACAAGAAATACCTAAATAAAAAAATTACAATTTAAAAAACAAAACAAAACATAAATAGTAACCTAAAGGTCTGAACTTTTTTTAATATGCATGTCAAGAGGGTATATTACTAATATTTTTAAAATTATAAGCTTGTAAATAGTGATGGATGCAAAACTGAAAAAAATGCACCTTTATTTCCAAATAAAAACTTGGCGCCATACATTGTGATAGTGACAAAATTTAAATGGTGTAATAACTGGGACAAATGGGCAAATAAGATACATGGGTTTTAATTATGGTAGCATGTATTATTTTTAAGCTATACTGGCGGAAAACTGAGAAATAATGTTTTTTTTCCATTTTTTTCTTAATATTCCCGTTAAAATGCATTTAGAAAAAAAAAATTCTTCGCAAAATCTAACACCTAAAGAAAGCCTAAGTGGTAGCGGAAAAAACAAGATATTGATCAATTCATTACGATAAGTAGTGATAAAGTTATTGGCGAATGAATGGGAGGTGAAAATTGCTCAGATGCATGAGGCGAAAAACGACTGAAGGCTGAACTGGTTAATGTTGAATTGAAGTCAAAAGGCTGTGTACACTAGAAGTCAAAAGGCCGTGTACACTAGTCCTAAAAAGTGTTCCTGCGCATGAGGTTTATAGGTGCAAATTAATTTTAAAAGATTGTGTACTTATCCTTGCCACTGAATAGAACACCGCAAATGACCCAGATATTTCTCAGTATTACTATACCCAAGGCCTGTGCGGCCAAAATAAATTAATTTGCTTACTGTATATATATATCCCTTTAGGTAAATTAGCACTTTTCAAAACTGTTTTAGCTGTAATAAGTTCTAAGCAAATCATTCCTCTGCCAGTTTTCTTATTAAAACCAAAATAAATGGATTTTTTCCCCTACACCTTCTGTGCTACGAGGCCCTTTCGTGATAAATCTATCCATCCCCCCCTATTATATTTCTTTGAACTGTTCCTGTGAAATGCAAAATAAGTCAACATAATTCCACTGATCACGAACACTGGCCGGGTTACTTATCAAGGGCTATATAATTTTAATTTTGTAATTCAATGCCAAGCTGATTATAATAAACTGCAGCCTCCTGCGTTATTTATCATTTTCTTATACAAGACATTCTTTTTTTGTTTGTGGTTCCCACAGGTATTTTTCAAAAATTAGATTTGATTATAGCAATTTATTACGTTCAGAATATTTGAGGGGTGCTGCAGCTACGTAAGGACAAAATTTATCAAGTGCCTGAAATGCACTGTGCATATAATACATTTTGAAATGTTGATGTATGGGAATATTATGATAAAGTGAGCCAGGGATTGCCTGCATACCTGTCTGAATTTCTTTGTAGGAAGCTAAAGCCATAACCGATTTAAACACTTTGAAATTACGGAAGTTTCTTTTTTTTTTTTCCCCGGCATAAAGAATGTAACACAGTCTACACTTTGTTTAAACCTAAGTTTATGTACAGATATTATATGAATTTAATAGAACATTATTTTAAATTATTTGCTCATTTTCTTTATTTTATTTATTTATTTTTTATGTTTTTACTAAAAATGTTTGCAAACTAAAAAATACTAAATCTTGAATGCACCAATAACTAGGTCCTTATATCCTTCTCAGCAACTTCCTGCTGCCTGTTCATGCCCCCCCCCCCCCACCCTTTTCCCACCATTCATAAGCCACACCTCCTACTACAACCTAAGAATTATAATAGGCTATCAGTCAGCAGAGAGGCATGACTTCAGATGTAAGAGCAATCATTCTTCCCCATACATGCCCAAATCTCTAATGTGGGAGTGTTTCAAACTGATTTTGAGTAACCAGGCTGCTCTACATCAAGTGGAGAGAGGAATCTATAAACCAGTTTCACATTTTTCTCAAATGTATTTTACAAAAAATTAAATTGTTTTTGAAAAAAAAAATTCTGCATAATTAATTTAAAGGGAAAATTAACACTGATTAAAAAAAAAAGTTTGACTTACCTGGGGCTTCCCCAAGCTCCCTGCTGCTGTCCTGAGCCCTCGACTATCCTCCGCTGCCTGCGCAGGTTAGTTTAGTTTTCGACTGGCCACGCGCATCTAGGTATGCATTACCATTGTCAAGCACGTCAAGGTTTCTCTTACTGCGCTTGCGCAGGATGCACTTGACAACGGTAACGCGTACAAAGATGCGCGCGGCCAGGGGCCGACTGTCAGTCAGCTGGAAACTAAACTAACCTGCGGCGGGGCACCGGAGGATAGTCGAGGGCACAAGACAGCTGCAGGGGACTAGAGATGGCCCGAATGTCTGATTTTCGGTTCGCGAACCGCGACAGTTCGGTTCGTGTGAACTTTCGCGAACCGCATTAGACTGCAATGTGGAGGCTAACTTTGAAAACTTTATGCTGCCCACAAAAGTGATGGAAAAGATGTTTCAAGGGGTCTAACACCTGGAGGGGGGCATTGCGGAGTGGGATCCACGCCAAAAGTCCTGGGGAAAAATCTGGATTGGACGCAAAGCAGTGTTTTAAGATGCTGAAATGTGATATTGAATGCTAAATTGCAGGCCTAAAGTGCTTTAAAACATCTTGCATGTGTATACATCAATCAGGGAGTGTAATTAGAGTACTGCTTCACACTGACACATCAAACTTACTGTGTAACGCACCGCAAACAGCTGTTTGTGTAATGACGGCCGTGCTGGACTGGTGTGCACCATGGCCAGAGTGCAGGCCATGGCTGTTTTCAAGACCATATGGTCGCCGGGCTGTGGTAGCTCAATGATAGAACAACAGTGACTGTCCAGCTAATCAGGTTTGTATCAAAAAATAGTGAGATAGAGAGGGCAAGTGGGTATAACCCGGTTGGGCACAAATCACAGATAATGAGTACTATATCAATCAGGTTTGGTCTGTCCACAATGAAGCAACGACCTTATTAGCTTTGGTGTGCCACCCCCCGAGACACTCATATAGCCGGCGGTCATTGCTTCATTGTGATACGCAAGCCCCTTCACTGCGGCAAGGTAATGATCACGAAGGGGAATTGGCACATGTACATGCCTTTTGTTTTGATGTTGTAGCTGCACTGCAGCCAGAAAAATTAGGCAGGCATGTACACGCACCAGAAAAATTGTTATAGCGGCCGCTGCTAGCAGTGGCCTTAAAAATTCAGGAATCCGCCCGGAGTCCTGGAACGTGTGGGTGGTGGCGGAGAAGGCAATCAAGCGGCCTGCGGGCAGAAATGCTGTGTGGGGAGCGACTTAGTCTTTGGGGCAGGCACCCAGTCACATGACGGCGTGCAGGCAGAGATGCTGTGTGTGGGGACTGACTTAGTCTTCGGGCGGGCAGTAGCCCTCCGGGATCCATGCCTCATTCATTTTGATAAAGGTGAGGTACTGAACACTTTTGTGACTTAGGCGACTTCTCTTTTCAGTGACAATGCCTCCAGCTACGCTGAAGGTCTTTTCTGACAGGACAGCTTAAAAAGAGAAAACACACAGAGACCGAGAGCCCAATATGGTGTAGTATGTCAACAATCAGATGGAGACAAAATGAAAGTAAATGATGGATGTACTCACAAGTCTGGGTTACCTCCAAGGCAACCACTGTAACTGCAGGTGGGGACGATTAGAACCTGACCCCACTCAGGTGTTTAAAATTGTCGCTCTCTGTAGACAGAAAAATGGGGAAAACCCCCTCCACCTGGGGTGGACTATTCAGTGATAAAACAAGAATGACAGAGGCGCCAACAAGTATAAAATAGTTAAAACCCGCTTAAAAGGAGGGGTGCAGGTGGACACACCACTCAGGTAAAAATAGACCAGCCAATAAGCCGTTAATTAATAACAGTAAAATTTATTGGGGATTCTCCAAAAAATGCAACGCGTTTCACGGGCAAAGCTCCCGCTTCATCAGGCAATCAAATAGGAGAAACACCGTAGTGGATCTATTTCTGGATCAAGCGCCTCAAAGCGCCTTGAGGCGCTTGATCCAGAAATAGATCCACTACGGTGTTTCTCCTATTTGATTGCCTGATGAAGCGGGAGCTTTGCCCGTGAAACGCGTTGCATTTTTTGGAGAATCCCCAATAAATTTTACTGTTATTAATTAACGGCTTATTGGCTGGTCTATTTTTACCTGAGTGGTGTGTCCACCTGCACCCCTCCTTTTAAGCGGGTTTTAACTATTTTATACTTGTTGGCGCCTCTGTCATTCTTGTTTTTTCTGACAGGACGCTTGAGGCAGGGCAAGACAGAAGTTGGATGGAAAATTGTGACAGCTCTGGCCACAGGTCAAACCTGTGCACCCAGTAGTCCAAGAGTTCATCGTTGCTCACAGTGTCTACATCCACACTTAAGGCCAGGTAGTCGGCTACCTGCCCGTCCAGGCGTTGGTGAAGGGTGGATCAGGAAGCGCTAAGGCAAAGCATTGGACTGAAAAATGTCCGCATGTCCGACATCACCATGAGATCGCTGGAGCGTCCTGTCCTTGCCTGCGTGGACATGGGAGAAGGATTACTGGCAGTGGAACCTTTATTGCGTTGTGCTGTGACATCCCCCTTAAACGCATTGTAAAGCGTAGTTGCCAGCTTGTTCTGCATGTGCTGCATCCTTTCTGCCTTCTGGTGAGTCGGTAACATATCCGCCACTTTACACCTATACCGAGGGTCTAGTAGCGTGGACACCAAGTACAGCTCATTCCTCTTGAGTTTTTTTATACGGGGGTCCCTCAACAGGCTGAACAGCATGAAAGATGCTATCTGCACAAAGTTGGATCCAGACATACTATCTATCTCCTCTTGTTCTTCCTCAGTGACGTCAGGTAAGTCCTCCTCCTCCTCCCAGCCACGAACAATATCACGGGAACGTCGAGCAGCACAAGCCCCTGACGACGTCTGCTGCAGTTGTTCTTTTGCCGCCGCCTCCTCCTCCTCCTCCAAAGAAACACCTTCCTCATCAACCGAGTCTGACTCCTCTTCCCCACACAACTCTTCCTCCTCCTTCTCCCTCTGTGCTGCCGCAGGTGTTGAGGAAACATCTGATTCTGATTAAAATTGCTCCCACAACTGTTCCTGCCATAACTGTTACTGTTCATGCTCCTCCACAGCTTGATCCACCACTCTACGCACGGCACGCTTCAGGAAGTAAGCGTACGGGATCAAGTCGCTGATGGTGCCTTCACTGCGACTCACCAGGTTGGTCACCTCCTAAAAGGGCCTGCATGCATTTTGCATCAGTGCCCAATTGTTGAGCCAGAACATCCCCATCTCCCCAGATTGTGTCCTTTTACTGTAATTGTACAGGTACTGGGTGACGTCTTTCTCCTGTTCTAGCAGGCGAGAGAACATGACCAGGGTCAAACTCCAGCGAGTCGAGCTATCACATATCAAGCATCTCACCGGAAAGTTGTTTCTCCGCTGAATGTCTGCAAAGCGAGCCATGGCCGTGTAAGACCGTCTGAAATGCCCACACAACTTCTTGCCCTGCTTCAGGACGTCCTGTAAGCCTGGGTACTTAGACACAAATCTCTGAATTACGAGATTGAGCACATGTGCCATGCAGGGTACATGTGTCAACTTTCCCAAATTCAATGCGGAAAGGAGATTGCTGCCATTGTCACACACCACATTGCCGATCTCCACCTGGTGCAGGGTCAGCCACTGATCCACCTGTTTGTTAAGAGCAGCCAGGAGAGCTGGTCCAGTGTGACTCTCCGCTTTGAGGCAAGACATGTCTAAGATGGTGTGAAACCGTCATACCTGGCATGCAGCATAGGCCCTGGGGAGCTGGGGCTGTGTAGCTGGAGAGGAGATCGCAGCACCAGTAGAGTTGAACGAACTGCCACTCAGCCAAGGAGGAGGAGGAGGACGACAGCGAAGAGGATGTAGCAGGAGGAGAGGAGGTGGCAGGAGGCCTGCCTGCAAGCCGTGGAGGTGTCAGAAGTTGGTCCGCTGCACAGCCATGCACTCCCTGCTTGCCAATCAGTCACCAGGTTCACCCAATGGGCTGTGAAAGTTATGTACCTGCCCTGACTGTGCTTGGCAGACCAGGCATCTGTGGTCAGGTGGACCCTTGACCCAACGCTGTGTGCCAGAGATGACACCACTTGCCTCTCAACTTCGCGGTACAGTTTGGGTATCGCCTTTTTAGAGAAATAATTGCGGCCTGGCATCTTCCACTGCGGTGTCCCAATGGCCACAAATTTATGGAAGGCCTCAGAGTCCACCAGCTGGTATGGTAACAGCTGGCGAGCTAACAGTTCCGCCACGCCAGCTGTCAGATGCCGGGCAAGGGGGTGACTGGCAGAAATTGTCTTCTTCTGCTCAAATATTTCCTTCACGGACACCTGGCTGCTGTGGGCAGAGGATCAGGCACTGCTCAAGGGCTGAGGTGGAGTGGAAGAGGGTGGCTGTGAAGGTGCAAGGGAGAAAGCGGCTGAAGGTGCTGCACCTGAAGGAGGAAGAGGAGAAGGAGGGTGGCTTTTCTTTTGTGTGCTTCTTTTGCTCAGGTGCTCTTCCCATTGCAGTTTGTGCCTTTTCTCCATGTGCCTTCGTAAGGCACCTGTCCCTACGTGAGTGTTGGCCTTTCCACGGCTCAATTTTTGGAGGCAGAGAGAACAGATGGCATTGCTCCGATCTGAGGTAGACACATTAAAAAGTTTCCAAACTACTGAGCCCCCCTGGGGTGATGGCACTATGGTGGCATCAGCAGCTGACGTCGAAGGGCATGTTGGCTGGCTGTACATAGGTGGCGATACATGGCGCCGGACACTGCCACCAGCTGTTTCTGATGACGAGCTCCCTTGGTCATCTTGTAATCATCATAATCATCCTGCCCAGCTTCGCTTGCCTCAGACACCTTCAAAAATGCACCAACAGCAGGTACTTCATCATCCTCCTCCTCACACGTTACGTCCATAGTGGCGCCGCCTAACTCAGACATATGAGGTGGTGTAACTTGCTTAGCACCTTCATCTGGTTGTAACAATACCGACTGTGAATCAGTTAATTCCCTACCAATTAACTCCTGCGAAGTGTCAAATGCAGCAGATGTGGTGCTTGTAGTAGCGTTGGTGGCTGTGGAAGATGAGGTGTTCTGTGTTAAATAGTCAATCACGTCCTGACAATCTTGGGAGTTGATGGGACGTGCCTTCTTTTGAGCACTGTACTTTGGGCCAGGGCTGCACAAAATCAACACAACCTCACACAGACCTGCCGGGTGGCCTTCCTCTGGGTCTGGCTCTACCTCTGCCTCTACCTGTTTTGTCTGTTTTGTCCATATCGGGGGGGGGGGGGGATGAAGTGAAAGGTATGCACTGACTTGACTAATACAATGTGCAGTCACACAGGTGCAGTTAACAGGTATGCACGAAGTGGTATATCACACTGTGTGCACTCACGTAGGTAGGTGGGTGCACTGAACACAACAGGTAGGTATATGCAGTGATAAGGTGGGTGCACTGAACACAACAGGTAGATATATGCAGTGATGGGTATAACAATGTGCACCTTTCACACACAGACAGGTAGCGGACAGGCACAGTGACACTGCGTGCGCTTAACTCATGTAGGTGGGTGGGTGCACTGTGAACAACAGGTAGGTAGGTATATGCAGTGATGGGTATTACAATGTGCACCTGTCACACACAGACAGCAGGTACCAGACAGGCACAGTGACACTGTGTGCGTTCAGCTCACATAGGTAGGTGGTTGCACTGTGAAAAACAGGTAGGTATATGCAGTAATGGGTATTACAATGTGCATCTGTCACACACAGACAGGTAGTGGACAGGCACAGTGACACTGCATGCACTCACGTATGTAGTTGGGTGCACTGAAGTGAACAACAAGTAGGTATATGCAGTGATGGGTATTACAATGTGCACCTGTCACACACAGACAGGTAGCGGACCGGCACAGTGACACTGCATGCGCTCAACTCATGTAGGTAGGTGGGTGCACTGTGAACAACAGGTAGGTAGGTAGGTATATGCAGTAATGGGTATTACAATGTGCACCTGTCACATACAGACAGGTAGCGGACAGGCACAGTGACACTGCGTGCGCTCAGCTCGCGAAGGTAGGTGGGTGCACTGTGAACAACAGGTAGGTAGGTATATGCAGTACTGGGTATTACAATGTGCACCTGTCACACACACAGGTAGTCACTGAATGTGCTGGACCTGGCAGTGGCACATACAGTATGAATTATCAAGACTGTTTATGCAACACAAGTGTCAGTGGGACACACACACACTAAAAAAAAAAAAAAGATCACAAGAACAAGATTAGCTCTCAAAAGAGCTGTTGTGGGGTGCTATTTTAGCAATAAGAATTAGCAAGGAGCTAGCTAAGAAGCCTACAAGCAGTGGTGCTCGTAATGGCCAAAAAACTTCGTTTCGCAAATTTCACGAAGTTTTCGGCATCGTAAAACTTCGCATTAAACTTCGCGTAGTATTTTACGAAGATACGGGTACAGCGTAGTTACGGCTACGATACTACGCGTGTAAACAAAATTGCGTAATGTAATTAGGCATCACTTAACTAGCCAGTGCGCATGCGCATACTATATTTTAATGCGTATAATCATGCTTATGATGCGTATAAACATACGCATTAAACAGTGCATGCGCGTTGCTAACATAACATGCCCGCATGCGGAAATTTGTAAGCGTGCATCAATGCAAAATGACTAATATTGTAATGAACCATAATTTCGCGAAGATACGAAGTCATACCAAATGATGATACATAATTACGGTCCACACGTAATTTATTACGCATCCTCCCATAAATTTCGCATTACGATTACGATGGAAAACGGTGAATTACGATGTGAAATTTCGCGCATGCGAAATTTCGAAGCACCACTGCCTACAAGAGCTAATCTTTCCCTATGAGAGTCTGCAGCAGCAGCAGCAGCAGCAGCTGTTCCTTCTCTATTTACTGCAGGCACACGAGTGAGTAAAATTGCCGGTGATGCCTGCCTTTTATAAGTGGGGGAGTGGCTCCAGGAGGGAGTGTAGCCTGATTGGCTACAATGTGCCTGCTGACTGTGATGTAGAGGGTCAAAGTTGACCCCAATGGTGCATTATGGGGGCGAACCGCACTTCCAGTAAAGTTCGCGGTTCTCCGAAAGTTCGCCGGGAACCGTTCGCCGGCGAACCGTTCGGGCCATTTCTACAGGGGACTTGGGAAAGCCCCATGTAAGTGAGGGTTATCAGGGTAAAGGTTCCCTTTAAATAGATGTTGTACTATACCTATGATTGTAAATATATATATATATATATATATATATATATATATATATATATATATATATATATATATATATATATACTAGTGACCTAAGCCCGATTTAAAAATGGGCTCTAGGTCTGTCGCCGTGCACGCACCCGTCCGCTGCGCGCCTGCTGCATGCGCACACATGCCCGCCCTCTCGGACGGCCAGCCTGTCTCCTGGCCCCTGTGTCCTGTCCCAACGGCTATGTCCTGTGTGCAGGACATGTGCAGTAGCGCAAAAGCACTGACACACGGACATGGGACGCAGGGACACTTGTAGATTATTAGGTGGGATATATATGTGTGTGTGTGTGTGTGTGTGTGTGTGTGTGTGTGTGTGTGTGTGTGTGTGTGTGTGTGTGTGTATCCTTCATGCAACAGTATCCATCATCCATTTTACCTCTTTAGGTTTCAGACTTATTATTGGTATATTTTAATGTCACCCCCATAAAAATATAACTAAAAACAATGAGCCAAACATTGGTCTTAACCTATCCCTTACCCAATTTTTTCTAATATTTGTATAACTCTCATTGGCCTAAATTCACTAAGATCATGCTGGAGATAATACGGCAAGAGAAAACGTACCACCACACAGTGGGAGAGTTATCTTACCTCTTCATTCCTTAAGTTACCTCCTCTAATACATGCTACCATAATAAAAACCTATGTAATTTATTTGGCCATTTGTCCCAGTTATTACACCATTAAAGATATGTCCCTATCACAATGTATGGCGCCAATATTTTATTTGGAAATAAAGGTGTATTTTTTCAGTTTTGCGTTCATCACTATTTACAAGCTTATAATTTAAAAAATGTTCGTAATATACCCTTTTCACATGCATATCAAAAAAGTTCAGACCCTTAGGTAACCATTTATGTTTTGTGTGTTTTTTAATTGTAATTTTTTTTTCATTAAAAGATTTATTTGGGTAATTTTTGGTGTGGGAGGTAAGTTAATTTTAAATGTAATAATGTGTGTTTATTTTATGAAAAAAAAATGTATGTAGATATAGTTTTACTATTTGGCCACAAGATGGCCACAGTGATTTTTTTTCTTTAACCCCCTTGGCGGTATGAAAAATACCGCCAGGGGGAAGCGCAACAGTTTTTTTTAAATTTTTTTTTTTTTTTTATCATGTAGCGAGCCGAGGGCTCGCTACATGATAGCCGCTGCTCAGCGGCATCCCCCCAGCCCCGCCGATCGCCTCCGGCGATAGGCGATCAGGAAATCCCGTTCAAAGAGCGGGATTTCCTGGAGGGCTTCCCCCGTCGCCATGGCGACGGGGCGGGATGACGTCACCGACGTCAGCGACGTCGGGACGTCATTGGGAGACCCGATCCACCCCTCGGCGCTGCCTGGCACTGATTGGCCAGGCAGCGCTCGGGGTCTGGGGGGGGGGGGGCGCGCGCCGCACCGGATAGCGGCGATCGGGCGCGCGGCGGCGGCGATCGGGGTGCTGGCGCAGCTAGCAAAGTGCTAGCTGCGTCCAGCAAAAAAAAAATTAAGTAAATCGGCCCAGTAGGGCCTGAGCGGCACCCTCCGGCGGCTTACCCCGTGTCACACACGGGGTTACCGCTAAGGAGGTTAAACCTGGAAGCTTCCAGGAAGTGTAAGGAGGACGGGAAACTTTTTTTTTCTCAGAAAGACTGCGGCTTCTGTCGGTCTTTGTACCGGGGACTTAGGTCAATAAATGGGAACTATGTTCCCATTCATTGATCTCCAGGCTAATGGGGGGCGGCACAGCAGCGCGCGCGATCACGCACGGGAGCGTGCTGCAGCACAGAAGCAGCCGCCTGGATGTGACAATCACGTCCAGGCAGCATACATGATTAAAGAGGGATTGTGAGCCACAAAATCAAATTCCATTTATCCACAGATTTGTGTTTATTATGCAACCTGGAACCTCAAACTGCATTGCAAGTACTCCAATCTAATCAGAAATGTTTCTTCAGTAATACATCTTATCTCAGCCAGCCTGGGTCTATTTTCGCCATCGCCGACAAGAAGGGAGCTTGACATCTCCCCTCCCACATTCCTGCTCCTCTCTGATTGGCTGAGGGCAGTTCAGTGTGAAGCTCCTAAAATCTGATCTTGCTGTTCTCACATGTTTACAAAGCAAGATAACTATGACATAACTATGACAGTGCAGATTCTAGGAGAAAAAAGCAGTATGGGAGTAAATGACATCAGGACTTCTGGTTGCTTGGCGTCTTCTTCGCATGTGTGGGCCCAGAACCCGTCCCAGTCACCGGGGGTATATTGCGCCTGCGCAGTAGTACTGCGTATGCAAAGAAGACGCCAAACCAATGGGGTCAGCAGTCCATCAGAAACTACAAGCAGGACGGAGCTACGGCAAGGGACACATGTTTTCTAGGGGTTGGTAGAAGCCCCAGGTAAGCCCAGAAAAGGATCATCCACAACGCAACCTAGGTGCCTGGGATCTAGTGGGTTTCAAGGGGCCCAACTCCCACTTTCTCTGTCCCGTCTTCCACCTCAGATTGCCAAAAGGGCCATCAGCCTACAATCTCATTTTTTTTTGTCTTAAAGTGAATGGGAACCGCATTTAAAAAAATGAGACAGATACTTACCCAATGAAAGGGAAGGCTCTGGGTCCTATAGAGTCTTCCCGCTCCTCTCCTGGTCCCCTCGTACCGGTGCTGGGTCGCCCGGTAGCAGTATTCTACTAATTTAGTCAAATACTGCTTTACCCAGCCGAAGGAGGCTTCAGAAGTCTTCAGGGAGCCCGAGTGCTCCTGAAGAAGGGCGGCCCTGTACTGCACCTGCACAAGCACGCTTTCTTACACGCTCACGTGTGTGCAGTATGGAGCCGCACGTCTTCGGGAGGACACGGCTCCCGAAGACTTCCAAATACCCTTTCGGTGGAGGATTGAAACGAGGGAGGAGCCAGCACAGGATAGAGGGCACCAAGAGAGGACACGGAAGGCTCTATATGACCCAGAGCCTTCCCTCTCCTTAGGTAAGTATTTGCTTCACTTTTTGCAGCTTTTGAGTCCCCCAGGGTTAATGTAAAGATTGCATGTCTGCAATACCTTTAGCTAGCACTAGGCTAGCTTGTATAATTAGCCGGCACCCCCAATAACCTGATCCAGCCACGTAATACATTACCCGGCCTGGCTCCAGCGATCGGCGCAGCCTCCCCGGACAGCTCCGGTCTCTCTATGGGGAGGATCGTACATGACGTCATGCGCAGACCCGATCCTCCCCATAGAGAGAGCAAAGCTGTCCGGGGAGGCTGCACCGATCGCTGGAGCCAGGCTGGGTAATGTATAAGCGGGGAGATCAGGGGGGTGCCAGCTACTTATACAAGCTAGCCTAGTGCTAGCTAAAGGTTTTGCAGACATGCGATCTTTTCCATTAACCCCGGGGGACTCCTGAGGCCAGTGAGTGGTATGCCTGACACAGCGTTGGGCCTACCGCTAAGGAGGTTAATACATCATTGCTCCGGTCGCACCATGCACTGCTATAGGGATCCAGATGTGTGATGCAAAAAAATGTAGCATGGCCATCCAAATTTTCCTCTGCATGCGATTCTGACGGCAGCCTATTGATTTCAATAGGCTGCATTTCCCAGTCTAATTCGCATGCAGAGAAACAATGAAAATTCACAACAGTGGAAATGTATCCTGTACATGGAAGGAATGACACGCCTGTATCTTAAAAAGGGGGTAAAATAAACAATGCAAGTACACAACATTACTGATCAGGGCCCCATTTTGAAGCACAACTGTGACAAGAGGAATATGAAGGCTGCCATATTCAGGGGCATCACAATAGACCCTGCAAGGGATGCAGCCACAGGGGGGCCCAGAAGCCACAGGGGGCCCAGTGGGGGGAGAAGTTTATTTTCCCTGTCCTGAGAGACTGACAACTAAAGGCTCGAAAGGAAAAAACTTTCTGCTCTCTGCACAATTGTTCTAATGACTGCATCTGCTCAGCCACTGATAACAAATCATACAAAGTTTTGCAGACAAAGATTTGTAGACAGTCCCTATTCAGTGTTTTGCAGGGTCCTGTGTACAGCACCAGACCCCAACCTCTCTAGCCCTCCCCAAGTGCTGTGTACTGTAGTGATGCTGGAGGAGTCTGCAGAGCCAGTTGTGCTCCATCAGAGATGGACAGAGTGAGTGTAATAAGCTGAGACTGGGAGCACAATTGTCTGTCGGTTTTCTGTATGCGTTTTCTGCACATCATGTGTGACTGTTTGTATGAACACATGCATGTTTTATCACATGAGCTAATGTAATTGATAGAGAAATGGCGTGCAGTTCTTCACTGCTGTCTGTTGTTTTCTGCATTGGGAACACATTTAAGTGTGCACTAACCAATTGGCTCTCACTCAGTTTTCCTGTGCAGAAGGTGGAGGGGGGGGGGGGGGGGGGAGAGGAGGGGCGGTGATTTCTAGTTACACCACTAGCCATATTTGTTTCATTTTAAACAATACCAGTTTACCTGGCAGCCGTGCTGGTCAATGTGGCTGAAGTAGTGTCTGAATCAGACACCTGATTCAAGCATGCAGCTAATCTTGTCAGGTCTGATAATAATGTCAGAAGCCCTTGGTCTGGTGCATGCTTGCTCAGGGTTTATGTCTAAAGTATTAGAGGCAGTCAGGGCCAGATCTAGACTTTTTGCTGCCCGAAGTAAACTTCTGAGGATGCCCCCCCCCCCCCCATCACGATTTGGAATGATTTGCACAGCACCCGACAATTTACTCTACTTCATTTGTTTGTCAATGTTTTCAGTCAGCAAGGGAGCGTATGCAACAGCTTCAGACATGACATGCTGCAGCTCAACATAATAACAAGCTGGCTGGCTGCGAGTCTGTGACAAACAAACTGCTCACCCTCAGCGAGTTGGCCATCCGCCATTCCTCCTCAGTCAGGACAGCAGTGCTGCCTTACCCCTTCTGCTGTGCAAGTCAAATGAAACACTGCTGCTCTCCTGCCTCCCCTCCTCACTCACTGCCAGACTCCTCACACAGCAGAACAAGCTGCTTTTCCCCAATGATGACCTCTTCATCTCGCTAGCTCTCCTCTCGTTTCTCCTCCTGCTGTAAGTGTAAACACACAGTGCAAACATTCTGCCCCTGTACTCTCTGTGCCTTATGTACGTGTTTCCCCTTGCTTCATTAGAGAACCAGAACTGGAGGCAGTTGATCAGCAAGATAGTCAGGCAACTCGTATTGTTTAAAATGTAATAAATATGGCAACCTTTATATCCCTCTCGTTACAGTTGTCTTTTAAAGGGGTTCTCTGGGGGGAGTTTGAAAATAAAAACTTACCTGGGGCTTCTACCAGCCCCATGCAGCTGTACTGTCCCGCTCCGTCCTATACATTCCTCCGTTCTCCGCTGGCGGCCCCGGTGTAATTAAGATTCTAATAAGACCACGGCTGCACGCCCGTGGCCACGCGTGTCACCGGGAGCTTACTGCGCAGGCGTAGAACAAGCACACGGGAGCGAGCACTGTTTGTCTTGTTAGACGAATACCGAGGATCGGAGGAGGACGGCGCGGGACATAACAGCTGCAGAGGGCCGGTAGAAGCCCCAGGTAAGTGTTCGTTTTTATTTTCAACCCCCCCCACTCACACACACACAGAACCCCTTCAGGTTATTTTGATCAAGCTTATGATTAATTTAGGGTAAGTATTCATTTCAACAACCCCTCAATGCAAAGCTGTATCCCAAGTTTTAGTAAGACCAGAGTGCCCCTTTAATGCCGCCCACACTTTGCTGGATGCCCTGTAGGTCTGCGTCACTTTCGCTAAGAATTGATCACCTGTCAGCGATATGGACGGCGTATTCAAATCAGCTCTGCGCCTATTTTCAAAACGCAGACCATACGAATCCACGTAGGCCAATTTTAATAGTTTCAAAAATGACTCATAATTCTTGTTAACAATACAGTTATTTTTAACATTTCTCGCCGCCCTGGTCCCCTTCTCATTCTCTCTCTCGCGCTTTTTTTCCCCTTATTTTCCTTATTGAAATTAAATGATATGCCTTAGGTGGGTCATTCATCATCGCTAAAGGAATTCGCATTTGTGGAGGAGTTTCTGAATTTTTATCCCTATACATAATGTATCTCCATCCAGTTTAATAGATGCATTTGGTCCACGTGAATTCTTAAACGCACTGGCGGCACGCTAACAGATTTTAGGTCAGCAATGTTTTATTATAACTTGGAGGGTATTTTTCAGTGGACAGTACAATTGATAGTGGGCTTATATTGTCCTGCGCTGTTACTTAAAGTAGAAAGGCAAACTGCATGCTTAAAGGCAAATGCTGATTTTTACCTTTTTTTGTTTTTTCTTTTCCTTTTTTTTTTTTACTTAAAGAGAACCTGAGGTGGGTTTCTGCAATCAATATTAGGACACAGATGCACATTCTGCATACTACCACCAGCCTCTGTGTCCTTATAGTGTGCCCCCAGTCTCCCCCCGTGCTCTGCTGTTCCCCATATAAAAACCGCCAGGCTAGCGACACACAGATTGTCGCTAGTCGGCTGTTTACATTCAGGCTGCCACTCACCACCACAACCCCACCTCCTGTAGAGCGCAGCTCCCCGCCTACGTCTCTTCCCTCCCCGCCTCTGTAAGCCGATTGGAGGAAGCTTACGGAGGCGGGGAGGGAAGGGACACAGGCGGGGAGCTGCGCTCTACTGGAGGCGGGGGAGCGGCGGTGAGTGGCAGCCTGAATGTAAACAGCCAACTAGCGACAATCTGTGTGTCGCTAGCCTGGTGGTTTTTATAATGGGGGACAGCAGAGCACGGGGGGAGACTGGGGGCACACTATAAGGACACAGAGGCTGGTGATAGTATGCAGAATGTGCCTCTGTGTCCTAATATTGATTGCATAAACCCACCCCAGGTTCTCTTTAAAGCTCCCCTATTGCAAAAAAATGGTCACATTTAAAATACCTGTAAACGCATACAAATAAGAAGTATGTTTCTTAAGTTTCTTTTAGGCCTCTTTCACAGTGCGACATTAAAGTCGCACATTAGAAAAAGTTTTAACGTGTAATACTAAGTCTGTGCGACATTCACAGTGCACACGTTGCGTTTGTGTGTAACGTGTAGCATTATTAGAAAGTGCTGCATGCTGTGCGTTATGCACGTTATTAGCTGTGGTGGACTGTTTGCACATGCTCAGTAATGACCTGAAAGAATACTTTTCATTGCCTGTATACTCTACTGTATGTGATGAGAACAGGGCATAGAGTTGCGTTGTGACATTTTTGGGACGTTGCGTTGTTAGTTTGCGTTGCGACTTTAACATCGCATCAAAACGCAACGTCCAACTGTGAAAGTAGCCTTAGAGTAAATTGAACCATAAATTACTTTTCTACTATGTTGCTGTCACTTGCAGTTGTTAGAAATCTGACAGAACTGGCAGGTTTTGGACTAGCCCATTTCTGCATAGGGGATTATCAGTATATTAATTATACTTTACAAGAGCACTCCCTGGGAAGACTCTATATAAAGATGCAGGTAGCCCCCCTCCTTTCCCCACACACAAACACACCCTTTTGGCAGTTAGACTGAGCTACTGCCATTCACTAAGTCTTTTGAAAATAAATAAAACGCTGCTAATCCCCTGTGCATTAATACATGTCTGCAGTCCCCCGAACGTCCATATTTTTCTTCCTCATTGGTGCCCCATGTAGTTGCCAGCGTATTGCACGTGGGGCGTGTGCGAAGCCATACTTGCACCCTACGTGCAATATGCCGGTGACCCCGTGGAGCACTAATGAGGAAGAAGAATGCAGACACAGTGGCAGACACTTAGGGGATGGTGTGACACAGGTAAAGCATTAAGGCATTGGCATGGAGGAGGGTGGGTGTCCATGTAACATTTGGGGCCCGGGAATTCAGCATGTCTGACCGATACATGCCACCAACCTTGACCCGAAATTGACAACCAATTTTGGCACCGATTTTCATCTGATTCTATAAGGATTTTAATAGAATGGTTGACCGACCGACAAGTCAAGAGATGTATAGCCACCTTTACTTCCTAATGCAGGACATCTAGCAGGGATAATTGGATAATGGACAAACACGTTTTGAGGGTCCAAGCCCTCTTCATCAGGTCAAAGAGCTGAATGGGCAAACCTTGCAAGATGTGAGTGCCTGTGTTGAGTGACAGCATTTGCCAAATCCCGGTAAAAGTGACTCTCTGTTTTGCATATATCTGCGCATATTCCATTTAAATCTCTGTCTTCCGTTATATGTAGAGATTAATATTTTCTTGAACTAGCTGTAACTCATGAGGTGTCTATTTACCGCCAAACTCTGTTTTTTTTTTCAGCGGATTACAAGACTGATTAGGGGTTATTCATGAAATAACAGTAAACTTAACATGTGCAGCCAGCACACATTCATTTTACCTATATTTACACCGTGATTTGCACAAATTGGGTAACTGACTTTACACATGTAACACCAGGGCAGGTTCTCTCTTGAAGCAAGGTAAAACATTTGCATCAGGCACAGAGATTTCAGGAGCAGCATGTTTGTACTGTGTGTACTTTCCTGGGGAGGAATGGAGTGGCTGAGAGTGAGGAATTTGTTTCTCACATACTCACAGCCAGCCAGTGTACTATTGTGTTGAGCTGCAGCAAAATAAGCAGAGTAAATTGTCAGGTGCTGTGTGATCATTCAAAATCAGGGGGTGGGGTCGTATCTTCACACGTTTGCCTCAGGTAGCAATAATTCTAGAACCACCCTGTATAACACTTAGACCTCTTTGACACAGGAGGCTGAACTGTGCACTTGTCGGACATTTCGGCCTCCTAAGGGCTGGCCACAAGCGTCCTTATTACGTTGCCAGCATAATTAATGGTAACATTGCTGTGTGGTTTCTGTACACAGCAACTTTATTGAAGTTTTCTACATATGCCTCAGAGTTAGGGCTAGTTGACACGGCTGCTTTTGCGGTGTTAAACGCGGCGCTTTGGATGCAATGTTTATTGGGATCTACCAACGTCCCATTCAAGTGAATGGGAGCGTTTGGGGTTGGCTTTTGCAGGCTTTCATGAAAGCCTGGCGGTTGATCCCAGCATTGCGTCTCGTCTCAAAAGCGACATGTTGCTTTCAAAGGCAGTAAACGTCGGGAAACCAATGTAGGAACCTAAACCTCTAGCCTTGAAGGCTTCCCAAAATCCTTCAAAAGCTACCGCCTAAATGCCAGCGTTTGAACGAGCGCCAAGCAAAAGCTCGGCAGACGTCCATGTGAACCAGCCCTTAGTGTGGTCTACCTAGAGATTTTCTTCATAAATATTTATTTGCTGGTTCTTTGTATCACCTCTATCTGGACACATAAGAATGCATAGATAGTTGTTGTGCTTGTGGTTAGTGATTTTGAGGCATATGGACAATTTGGTAAAGTAGCATAACGTGCGTTACTTTACTCAGCAACACTCACATTATCTTGGTAACACGGGTTGCGCTAATTGCGCAATGAACGCTACCTTGTCAGCCTAAATGCCTGCCTGCTTATCTGCTCATCCACAGCTCTGTTAGTTTTGCTGACTGCCTGCCTATCTGCTCACCCACAGCGGTTTCTGCTTTTCTGCCCTCCATCCCTGCTAACCCCTGGCCTACCCTGCTTCTGCCTTGCCTGAATGCATTCCGCTGACCTATGCTGTCTTTGGTGCAGCGACTGACTTGTGGTGCTGAGACCTGCCTTGGGGGTGCTGGGCTGTGTTTAACTTTGGGGTGCTGGGCTGTGCCTAAGTAAGCTGGAGGCACTAGGCTGTGTTTGAGCAAGCTGGAGGCACTAGGATGCCATGTTCCCCCACCCACCGCTGGCGTCCCACCACCCCTCACGTCGGCGGCCGCGGCCTGCCCATGCCGCCCCCCGCCACACGCACTACCTATACAAAGGAACAACTTCTAGAGTGGGAACCACATGGCCCCCCCATCCACTGAAGCCAGGCTCCTGACCACTCTAGTCTGGGACCACATACAACAGGTCCTGGACCCAGCCCTGAAACTCCGGTCAGGTCAGCGGAGGAGAGGATGTCGCGCCGGAGCCCGCGTGAGGCTAAGGAAGAGGGGTCTACGATCAGCCATCCCCTCAGTCCTCCTGGCAAATGTCCAATCCCTCCCTAACAAACTAGATGAACTGCGCCTTCTCTGCTACAGGAGAGACCTCGGCAGCATCACCCCGGCCTTTTGCTTCACAGAAACATGGCTACATGAGAATATCCCCAACAACGCCCTCCTTCTCCCGGGCTTCACCATCATCCGAGCAGACCGGGACCCTGTCCTCTCTGGGAAAAAAAGAGGGGGTGGCATCTGTTTCTACATCAGCTCCGCATGGTGCCCCTCCTCGGAGATACTCGATAGGAAGTGCTCTCCGGACCTGGAACTACTGCTAATCAACTGCAGGCCGCCATACTCGCCACGGGAGTTTTCCTCTTATGTCCTTGCCGGAGTGTACATCCCTCCCGATGCGGATGTCAAATCTGCCCTACTGGTCTTAAGCGAGACTATCTCACAGTGGGAGACATCCTTCCCAGACTCACTATTCGTCGTTGCGGGTGACTTTAACAAGGCCAACCTGCGCCAGGAGATGCCACGTTATCATCAGCATGTAGCCTGCCCCACCAGGGGCCGAAACACCCTCGATCACTGCTACACGGCACTGAAGGAGGCATATAAAGCGGTTCCATGGGCAGCCCTGGGCTCCTTTGATCACTGCCTCATCCATCTCATCCCAACCTACAGGAGGCGCCTAGAATCAGCGAAACTGATTGTTAAGTCTGTCAAGGTGTGGTCAGACGAGGCCAAACTGAAACTTCAAGCCTGCTTTGAATGTACAGACTGGAAGTCCCTAGAAGCGCCAAACCTGGATGAATGGGCAGACAACGTCGCCTCGTACATCAGTTTCTGCGAGGACTCTTGTGTACCAACAAAATCCTTCAAGGTGTACCCGAACAACAAGCCATGGTTCACCAACAAGCTACGGCAGTTGCGGAGGCGCAAGGAGGCTGCACACAAGTCCGGAAACCAGGAGGACTACAGAAGGGCAAGGAACGACCTTAATCGGGAGCTGAAAACTGCCAAAAGAGAGTACGCTGAGAAAATTAAACATAACCTGTGCTCAAACGACTCACATGCTGTATGGAAGGGGCTGAAGGCTGCCACTAACTACAAGCCCCAGCCCCAGCATGCAACTCCCAGCCCGATACTAGCAGAAGAACTCAGCAGATTCTACTGCAGGTTCGAGAACCAGGAAGCCCCGGAGGGGAACCTGAAACCAGCTACGCCACCTCTGGGCCCTGCAAACAACATCCTGAGCATGCCCTCTCCCTCGGTGGTGTGCGAGACCGAGGTACTGCGCCTCTTATCATCACTAAATGCCAGGAAAGCCTCTGGCCCTGACGGAGTATCTCCAGCCTGCCTGAAAACCTGCTGTTGGCAACTTGCTCCCATCCTCTCCGCTATATACACCAAGTCCCTAAAGGAAGGCAAGGTCCCCGCATGCTTCAAGAGGTCTACCATCATACCTGTCCCTAAGAAACAAGGGGTCTCCGAACTTAACAATTTTAAGCCCGTGGCCCTGACATCCGTCATCATGAAAACCATGGAGCGGGCAGTCCTAGCCTACCTTAAGCTCTCCACTTAGCCCCTCCTAGACCCCTTCCAGTTTGCCTACAGAGCAAACAGGTCCACCGATGACGCGATCAATATCTGCCTGGAGCTCGTCAACGACCACCTTGACAGGCCAGACACGTACGTTAGGATACTGCTCCTGAACTTCAGCTCGGCCTTCAATACCATCTGCCCACGCATTCTCCAACGGGACCTAGCCGCACTTGGAGTCCACCCGAGTCTACAACTATGGATCACAGACTTTCTCACCAACATGACCCAAGTCGTCAAACTGGGAGATATCCACTCCCAAGCAGCGACCACGAACACGGGTGCTCCTCAAGGCTGCGTCCTGTCTCCATTGCTGTTCTCCCTCTACACAAACAATTGCAGATCTGAGGAAGATTCTGTCAAGGTCATCAAGTTCGCTGACGACACCACCATCGTTGGCCTTATCACCAAGGACGACATCCAGGGGTACCGCCAGCAGGTGGAGAGAATCTTCAACTGGAGCAAGGAGAATAGACTGGTGCTGAACACTGCAAAAACCGTGGAGCTAATCATTGACTTCAGGAAGTCCGCCCCCACCCCACCTCCAATCTACATCGATGGCACTGAGGTAGCCAGTGTTCCCTGCGCCCGGCTTCTGGGTACTACTATCTCCAGTGATCTCAGCTGGAAGCCCAACATCACTGCCACCCAACGGAAAGCACAGCAGAGACTCTTCTTCCTTCGCCAGCTGAGGAAGTTCGGCATGACTCAAGGGATTCTAACCAACTTCTACTCCGCCACCATCGAGTTGATCCTCTGCTCTTCCATCCTGGTCTGGTATGCTGGTGCCACCGTCAGCGACAAGGACAAATTACAGAGAGTCATCAGATCAGCAGAGAGGATCATTGGGTGCCCCCTCCCCTCACTTGCGCTGCTACACAACAAAAGGCTGAAAGGCAGGGCACTGAGGATTGCCAACGATCCGTCACACCCAGGCCACCGCTACTTCAGCCTGCTGCCATTGGGCCGGAGGCTACGGGCCATCTCCACTAAGACCACGAGACACAGGAACTCGTTCTTCCCCTCGGCGGTCAACCTCCTAAACTCTCTCCATATACTACCATCAACGCTAGCCCCAATGAGCAGCGGGGCTAGCCGCGATACGGCCGACTAGTTAACTGAACCAACCGGCCCACAAGACTAACTGTCAGCCATATCAGTGTCACACCGGGACCGTGATGTATACTGTATTGCAATGCAATGTTAACTAGTCACATCTGCTGTCTGCTGTCATCTAACTATGTCTCTATCTATCTATGTTTTCCTTTTTTTTTCCTCCTGAGCTATATGTATTGTACTGTATTGTGCCAAAAACAATTCCGGGCACGACCCAGTCATGCTCGGCGAAATAAACGATTCTGATTCTGATTCTGAAAAGCACACAGCAACTTTACTGAAGTTTTGTTCACATAGCCTTTGGATACTGCATCTAGCTTTACTAGTGTTGTTAGTTTGCAACTTTTGGTGGTGAAATCAGCCAATTGCTAATTACTGGTATGTTTGCTCCTATTTTTTTTTAAATCAGATCTAATGTTTAAGGTGAACCGAGCACCATTTATAGCACCCAAGGCATCTCAATAGCACATGAAAAATGCATGCCAACAATATGTCTCATTCTTAAAATAAACTTCCATTTCACCTTTTATTTTAAACTCAACAAAGTATTATTAGCCTACTTCAACAGGCCTGCCCGTCCATCCTTGGACTCAGAGATTTTAGGAAGCTAATTGTTTTATTGTAGTCACTACCAAGAAGTAAACAATAGCATTTCATCAACAGAGGGGGGTGGGTAATTAAGACAGTTTCTTCAAAAAGATTATCTATAGTGAATGTGTTAATATAGCACCTCTGACTTCTATAAATAAGGACTGTGAGAAGGGGAGGGGGGGGGGGGGGGGAGAAAAGGCAGTTTCTATGCCAGGAGAAATTGTAGTGAAAGAAAGAGTGCTTAGTTGCCTTTAAGGATCGTGGAGTAGGAATAGAGGAGCACACAGAAGAAGTTTGCGTACTGCCACAGGCCCAACTTGTATATTAGCCTCTAATAGTGCTTTTTGAGGACTTTTTGACAAGAGTAATGACGGTCATATCTAGGAGAACTCAATGGAGTAGCTTTAATCAGTTTGGTGATGTGATCGATATGTAAGTCTCTGATTTACTAACCACTTACTAACCATGATAATGTGCTAAAGCAGGATCAAACAGATCACATGCTACTCCATCCTAGACATGACCATCAATAGATCTGAAGTATACAAAAGTCGGCATTTCAAGGATTACAGTCTTTGTATTGTGTAGAAAGGGGGGAGGGGGTTGTTTCCAGTCTCGGAAGAAGCACCGTCGTGCAAAACGTAAAAGCTTTCCAGAGGCGCCAATAGAATAAAAGTCACTTAAATGAGCTTAAAACCGATGGGGCAGTGGTGGGCCTATCCCATCCATGCAGACATAGCAAACAAAGGAAGGACTGTGGCATCAACAGTCAAACAACAATTTATTTATACTCCACAGTAAAAATAGGCAACACGTTTCACAGGCTCAATCCCGCTTCATCAGGCCAATCAAAAAGGAGCATACAGCTTATCAGCATCAAAACCACACTGAGCGCCTCTGTGTCATGCAAAACAGCCATTATGTGGCCCAGTGATGTATCTAAGAAGCTCTGGGCCCCAGTGCAAGTTTTACATTGAGCCCCCCAAGCACTCTATACATAACAATAAATACGGCCCACTCCTGCCAAGGACAACCACAGTGTCAGAGATGCAAGAAGGGGAAGGGCCCCAATGCGGTCGCAACCTCTGCAACCCCTATTGCTATGCCACTGAAGCTGCCCGTTTTTCACCTCGTACTCACCGCCATCTACCTCAGCTATAGTAGGAACATAGTAGTAACAACTGCAGTGCCTGATTGATTATCCTTCTTGTACACTGATCTTAGACATGACCATCACTAGACAAGAGGACAAACCTGCTGCTAACAGGATGCACCTTTATCTATAAATTAGCTAGTCATTTCTGCGCAGAATTTTTCCAAAATGGAAACAAGGATGTGTTCCATCTGTTGTCCCGTTTGAAAAGTTTTGTGTTACTGAAAGGTGTCTTTTAAGTGCACTTACCTTGATTCCAGTTGCCCCAACTTTTTCCTGCTCAGCAAAAGTCGTAAAATGGGAATTTCTCTCTGAATCGCAGCACTTAGTAAGATTTACATTTCCTGCCGTCTCTTGCGCTGTGATGTCACTGGTTAATACTATATAAAATTGATTACGAAGATCAACATTTCATCTTTAAAATATCTCTTTGGTGTAATGTGGATTGGAACCAGATTACATCGGCATATTTGCCACTTTTCTGACAATAAAATAGTGTCATTTATATTGTCCCTCGTTAAGATTTTCAGCGTGTGTTTTTACAAAAATCAATCTGATAATGTTAAGCACTTAAAGTTAAGGCCTAATAAAAAAAAAACTGCAAAGGGGTCTTAAAATTTTGCCGACACCAAAAGAAAATTCAGAAAGAGGTATAAAAAGGGGAAGCTAGGTTTTCTGAAAGTGCTCTGTTTCTACTATCTTTATTTTTTTTTTTCATGTATTTAAAGGCCAACACCAGGTATTGCTCTAAATACACCATCTGGTACCTCAGTAATAAGGCTACACAACTATTAGCTTTTTGTGTAAAACGTGGATTCTGCATTTAAAAATACTGTAAATCATACACATGACCAAAACCAGCTTAGCTGAAGGCTTTAATGGCAAGAAGGAATTTTAAGTAAAGTGTTCAATAGACAACTTGTCCAGCACAACTCACGTTGCTTAAAGAGATATCTGTACTCTAAAATTCTTACAATAAAAAGCATACCATTCTATTCATTATGTTCTCCTGGGCCCCTCTTTGCTGTTTCTGCCACTCCCTGCTGCAATCCTGGCTTGTAATTGCCAGTTTTAGACAGTGTTTACAAACAAAAGACATGGCTGTTACCAGCTTGTGATAGGCTGTGGAGAGGGTGTATATAGCTTCTGCCAATAACAGCAGACAGCACATTCCTGCCTGAGCCTGACAGAGCCGACAGAAGAGAGAAGATTAGATTATATAACAGAGATAACACAGCCACTGTGCAACTAGGAAAGCCTGCAGTAATCCAGAGCACATTAGAACAGGTATAGAAACTTATAGGATAGAAGAAATAAGGCTGAACATTTTGTTACAGAGTCTCTTTAAAACAACTTTATTTGTCATTGCTGCTTAGACTGACGTTGCAGTACCTGAAGCTGTTAAAACGGATCCATCTGAAAATGGCGCCTGCGAATAATGGCGCACGGTGTTGCCGCTAATCCGTTTGACGCTTATCGCTATTTAACGTTAAAGCCTTATTGTTATTTAGCGTTAAAGCCTTATTGTTATTTACCGTTAACACACAGAACCCTCTCTGTACCTATCCCTAACCTCTAAACTCCCCTGGTGGTGCCTAACCCTAAGACCCCCCTAGTGGTGCCTAACCCTAAGACCCCCTGGTGGTGCCTAACCCTAAGACCCCCCTAGTGGTGCCTAACCCTAAGACCCCCCGGATGGTGCCTAATCCTAACCACCCCCTGGTAGTGCCTAACCCTAAGACCCCCCTGGTGGTGCCTAACCTAACCACCCCCCTGGTGGTGCCTAACCCTAAGACCCCCCTGGTGGTGCTTAACCCTAAGACCCCCCCCTGGTGGTGCCAAATCCTAACCTCCCCCCTGGTGGTGCCTAACACTAACCACCCCCTGATGGTGCCTAACCCTAACCACCCCCCTGGTAGTGCCTAACCCTAAGACCCCCCCCAGTGGTGCCTAACCCTAACCTTGACAGTGTTACATTAAATCCATTCCCCGTTTTGCAGTTAAATAACGTCTGCAGTTTGGCTTATGTAGGGCGCTATTGGTAAATAACGTTAGTGTGTGCCACTATTGATAAATAACGTTACTGTGTGCCACTATTGATAAATAACGTTAGTGTGTGCCGTTTTTCTTCTTTTTTCCCTGTGCGCCATTATTATGCAGTACTAACGATAAATAGCGATAAGCGTATCTTTTTAATGCGGCGCCATTTTTATGCATAGGCGCTGTGCGCCATTATTCACTGATCCCGTTAAAACATTCAAATGACACACCAGTAGCTGTGATAAGGCTGTGGGGCAGCGTGGGCCCGCCTAACAAATGTTTCACAAGTCCCACATCTTCAGAGTCTTTGGCAAGGGAAGCTATGCCTTCTGGGCAGTGGTGCTCAGCAAGATTTCGGATATACGGACTACCCAGATAATCCGAACTTTTTCCACTATCCGAACTTTGAATAGCAATTCTGATATTTTTTCAAATCCGAATAGACTATCTGAGCAAACTCGGATTTTCCATCTGAAATCTGAAATCCGGGCGGATAGTTAGTTCAGATATCCGAGCAGAAGCCAAAATCACCCTCAATGGCCAAAATGCCTTTAGAAGGCATCCAGGCCGAGAGAGAGAGAGAGAGAGAGAGAGAGAGAGAGAGAGAGAGAGACCTCCGAAAGGTGTTTTTTTTTTTGCCATTTTCAGGCCACTTCCGGTTTTCTATCCGGATATCCGAATCCGGCCGGATACTGAGGTTGGATATCCGATTCAAATCCGGATTGGAAAATTTTAAACTCCTCGGATATCTGGGTATCCGGATCCGGATTAGATCCAGATAGTGAAAAGTGGTATCCGAGCAGCACTGCTTCTGGGCTACAACCAGAGCCACTGACTCCCACATTATACCGTAGTATAACAGTAACTCAGTATAATATGGATACGGTCTCTTTTCTTCAATAAATTATATTAAAAATGCTGCTTTCTGCCGCTGAGGGAGGCTTTGGAAGTCTTCCGAAGCCCAAGTGCTCCCGAAGTCGGGCGGCTCCATACTACGCCTGCGCAAACATGCTCTCTCACGCACTCACACATGTACAGTATAGAGCCGCTCTTCTTTGGGAGCACTCGGCTCCCGAAGGCTTCTGAAGCCTCCTCCAGTGGGGGATTCAAATGGGGTTGACATCGCTGGAACAAAGGGACCGTGAGAGTAACAGAAAGGCTCTATAGGGCCCATCGCCTTTCCTCTGCATAGAGATGTAGTGAACCGTTCTACTGCAAACAGTCCATGGACAACCTGCCTCTGTAATACTTTTAGGTCGGCAACGTCCATCAACAGTATGCAGGCGCTGGCCCAGCTGGCCTTGATTGGTCGGGCACGCTCTGTGCATGTGCGTGCGCCGCTGGGCCAGTGCCTGCGTATTACTGAGGGACCTTGCCGACCCGGAAGTAGTACAGAGGCAGGCTGCCCATTTACTGTTCACAGTAGAACAGTTCGCTGCATCTCTACATAGGTAAGTATCTGTTTGATTTTTTTTTCAAATTCCCATTGACTTTTAGCTTTAGCAGGGTTTTACAACAGTTGCTTATAAATGTATAACCAGTGACTGTACTTTAAAATGGAGCTTAACTTTACTTTTTCTCTTTGTACTTTATTGTAATTTAATTTTTTTTTCTCCAGAATGGTGCTGGGCTTATCACATTTTTAAATGATCACATCCTTAGAAGAGTGTGAAATGATAATTAGCAGATAGTTATAAAAAAATAATTGTAATATATTCTGAATAAATTTCAGGCCAAGCCCAGTAATGTTGTCATTAATCACTGCCTCGATGCAGCCATGTTTTTTTCCCTTCCTCCTCATGAAAATACAGAATTAAAGCATTAATTTTTCACAAATTGATAGTGAGGGAAGTCCCCACCCCCTCGTCATGGAATATGCAAATGGCGGAACAATAAATAGAACGCAGGACATGCTAAGCGGTTAATGCTTTAAATGTAACCCCTTCCTGGCAGACCCAGAAAGAACCTCTTACTGCTCTTACAAGAGATTTCTGCCTGTTCGTTATGGAGGCTAAAGGCTGAAGGCAAACCTGAACTGAAAATTAAAAGTTAAAATAATCATACACACGTCATACTTACCTCCTGTGTAGTCTACTTATCAATCTCCTTCTCCTCTCCTGCGTCCTGTTTGTCCCCTTTGATCGATGGAATTCCCTGCCTCCAGTTTGAAAATGGCCATTACCCCATAACAGCTTCCTGGTCAGCACACTGTTAAACTGCAATATCGCCCACTTGAGCCTTAGGGAAACATGGACATGACCTTGCACATCAGTTGTCATTTCAGTTATAACTGACAGTAACTGATATATAACTGACATCAACTGATATGTTTCAGTTCTGACAATATTTTGTCAGGATTGTAAGGAATCATTGATAGAAGAAAATGGTGAGCTTCTGAGAAGAACTGATGGCGAGGTAAGTATGTAATATTCATTTGCAGGTATATTATATGTTTATTTTAAATAATTTTACTCAGTTCAGGTTCCCTTTAAAGAAGAACTCCAGTGAAAATAATGTAATAAAAAAAAGCTTCATTTTTACAATAATTATGTATAAATGATTTAGTCAGTGTTTGCCCATTGTAAAATCTTTTAAATCCCTGATTCACATTCTGACATTTATCACATGGTGACATTTTTACTGCTGGCAGATGATGTAGCTGCTGCATGCTTTTTTGGCAGTTGGAAACAGCTGTAAACAGCTATTTCCCACAATGCAACAATGGTTCACAGACAGGTATTCAGAACTTCTTATGGGAGGGGTTTCAGCATAATATCAGTCATAAAGCGCCCCCTGATGATCCGTTTGTGAAAATAAATAGATTTATCATGTAAAAGGGGGTATCAGCTACTGATTGGAATAAAGTTCAATTCTTGGTAGGAGTTTTTCTTTAAGTGTAACGGGGCCTAACTGACTCCCCCAACAGAAGCCTAACTGCAAATAATCACCCCCAACCGATGCCTAACTGTAACAAAATCCTCCAACCTATTTATAACCCTAAGGGCCGGTTTCCACTACTAAAGTGATGCGAATGCGGAAACCTAGCCGCATCTCATCACTTCCACCGTTTCCTCCGTTACTTCCGCATCTCCCAATGCGGAAGTGAATTGAAGAGATAGGAGGCGGCTGCGGGTGGATGCGGCTGTGCGAGAATCTGCTCCACACAACATGCACGCAGTGGAAACTCTTCCATTGCCGTGCATGTGTTTCAGGACACCTGCGGTGCGATGCGGCTATGTAGCCGCATCGCACCGCTCCTAGTGGAAACGGGCCCTAACAATACCCGCAACCTATGGGTAACTTTCTAACCACTTTAACCTACTTAAAGGGAACCTGAACTGAGTAAAATTATTTAAAACTAGCTGATGACCCGACGTTGCCCGGGTATATATTTGGCTGGTGTTGGCTCCGCCCACTTTTTCAAACCCTAACCCACAAACACTCAGTGACCAAGTTTGTGAGCTTTGACCAACTGTGTCAAGTTTTAGAACCCTGCCATTAACAGTGTAAGAATGGCGGCAGTTTATATTTTCCCATGTAAAAAGTTATTTGCTTTTGGCTGTTTCTAACCTTGACATACAGTCACTCAATGACCACGTTTATGAGGTTAAGGGTCCTTGGCAGCAATAAGTTGCATTTTTCCAATGAAATTAAACACATTGATTGGCTTTTTGTAGCCTGCCCCCTTTTCAGAATTTAAATCCCAGTCTCCCAGTGACTGAGTGTACCAGATTTGAGGCATCTGCTATTAAGAGTGTAAGAATTGCAGCAATGTAAATATTCACCTTGAAAGTCAATAGGTGAATTTTTATTGGCTGCTGTAGGCTTCATACACTTTCTAAATATTAATCCCACTCACCCATTGGCCAACTGTTTCAAGTTTGGGAACCCTGCCATTAACAGTGTAAGAATGGTTGCAGTTTATATTTTCCCATGTAAAAATTGTAGTTGTTGGCGCCACCCACTTTTTTTAACTTGACATACAGCCACTCAATTACCAAGTTTATGAACTTGTGGGTCCTTGGTATTAATTTCTATATTCCCATTGAAATTCATCCCATCTTATTGGCCGTTTGTGGCCCCACCCCTTTTCTGAATTTGAACCCCAGTTACCAACTGTAGCAGGTTTGAGGCATCTGCTATTAACAGTGCAAGAATGGCAGCAATGTAAACATTTCCCTTGAAAATCAACAGGTAAATTTTGATTGGCTGTTGTAGGCTCCACCCATTTTCCTGAATATGAATCCCAGTCTCCCAGTGACCAACTGTGCAAATTTTGAGAACCCTGACATTAACAGTGTTAAGGGGCCCATACTCTATTTCCCGCCGATATACAGCAGATTCGATCACTGTGTTCGAATCTGCTGTGAAATCGTTGCACAAACTTGGCCCGGAAGATCGAATTCCATCAGAAAAAGATCATTCCCGTCGATCTGTCTGCGCAGAAGATTTCGCTCGATCGTCGGCAGGTCGGGAGTGCGTTGATAGCGGCGTTCGAATGTCCGACGACCGACGCTAGCGGCAATACATTACCTGATCTGGCCGGCACGTATCCCCTCTGTCCCCGCTGCTCCTTCTCCACTGGGTTCCGGCAGGCTTCACTGCTTCCTGTCCCGACAGGAAGTTTAAACAGTAGAGCGCCATCTACTGTTTAAACTTCCCCGGACAGGAAGTGAAGTGAAGCTAGAGCCGAGTGCGGAGAAGAAGACAGCGGAGACCGGGGGACTCGCACCGGCCGGATCAGGTAATGTATGCAGGGGGGCGGCAGCAGCGGGAGCTTCACAGATGGTGAATCGATTTCATGCTGAAATCGATTCACAATCTGTTTGCAGTAAAGGTAGCCATACGATCCCTTTCTGATCAGATTCAATCAGAGAGGGATCTATCTGTTGGTTGATCTGATGGCAAATCGACCAGTGTATGGCCACCTTAAGAATGGCTGCAGTTTATATTTGACAGTGAAACTTGTTTTTGGCCCCGCCCGCTTTTTGTAACCTTGACACACAGTCACTCAATGACCAAGTTTGTGAGCTTTCAGGTTCCTGGCATCAAAAATGTGTGAATCCAGCAAGCAAATCTGATTGGCTGCTTGTGGCCCTGCCCCTTTAGCAAATTTGTACCCCAGTCACCCATTGACCGACTGTAGTAATTTTGAAGCCTCTGCCATTAACAGTGTAAGACTGGCAGCAGTTTAAATATTCCCCTTGAAAATCGATAAGTGAATTTTGATTGCTTGGCTGTTGTAAGCTCCACCCACTTGCAGTTTGCTCCCTGCACACTGCAAATCGGAATATGAATCGGATGTAAAAACTGATTCAAAAGCGGAATCTGAATCGGAATCACTTGCAGTGTGCAAGAGGCCTTAGTAGTATTATTATTAATACAGTGTGTGATTTGTAAACTGCAAATATGACAAAATGATGCATAAAAAAAAAGCGATATAACTGAAATTAAACATATCAGACTGTTTTCTTTGCTGCAAATGCTCTATTAATTATCCATACTACACATACAATTCATGACATCATGAGGTTTTTTTCCACTTCAGTGTCACTTTAAGTCCCGCACTGCACTTAAAGCGGATCTGAGATGAAAAACGAACTATAACAAGTAACTTGTCTATATATCTTATCTAAAGTTTAGACAGCAAATCTAGTTGCAAACAGCTTTAATAGAATATGATTATTCCTTCCTGTGATACAATGACAGCAGCCATGTTGTTTGTAAACATTACACAGAGGCAGGCTTATCTGTATCTTGAGCAAAAAAACCTAATCCCCCTTCATCCTCCCTCCTCCCCTCTGCCTCTGAAATCTCTGGCTAGTAATACCTCCTCTTCCTGCCCAGACTGAGCTCCCATGAGCCCTTGCTACTGTCTGAAAGTGCCTTGGCTCTCTGAAAACCTGTGGACGTGGCTTGTTTAGTTTATAGGGAATTAGAGTATTAAAACAAAAACAAAAAAGTATTTGGCTTGAGGAATGCCCTATAAACAATAGGAAAAGAACACACTTATGCAACGAGTAAAAGTTGATCTCGTATCCACTTTAAACACAATGAGCAGAATAAATCACTCATTATTATCTTTGCCTTCTGTATCCTTGCAGGCCCTCTGTGTGATCGCTGCAAGCTGGGCTACAAGCAAGACTTATTAGGCCGGGAGAGCTGTGTACAATGCATGTGCAATGCTCGCGGCTCCATCAATCAATTCTGCAATCCCACCAGCGGACAATGTAAATGCAAAAAGAATGTCAGAGGACTCGCCTGTGACACCTGTATTGACAACTATTATGGGTTGGCTGCTGACGGCTGTAAACCCTGCAAGTGTCACAGGGAAGGGATTATCCCTGGAACAGTTTGTGACGCCGTGACAGGCCAATGTGTCTGTCAGCCTAATGTCGGAGGAAGGCACTGCGATGAATGCCTGGATGGCTACTACAAATCCACACAAAATGGCTCCGTGACTTGCCTGGCCTGCCGGTGTGATGAATCAGGCTCCATAAACGGCTCGCAGGCCTGTGACAAGTTGTCAGGGCGATGTTCGTGCAAGGCCTCGGTGACCGGCCGGCGCTGCGAGGCCTGCCTGAGCCACATGTATAACCTAACGGCGGGCAATCCGCTGGGATGCGAGGACTGCCGCTGTGACCCTGCGGGTACAACGCCGGGTTCTGTGTGTGACCCCATCGATGGGCAATGCAAGTGTCTTCCTAATTATCGAGGGAGAAGGTGTGGCCATTGTATATCTGGTAAGTGCCCTTCTTAAATGTCAATAAAGAAACGTGTTTATTGTTAAATAATTCATTACACTACACACATTTTAGAGGTTGCCCAAAATGATAGTTCATGATCACTTCAGGTGAAGAATTATCGCCATTCAATATACACAGTGGCGTACGTACTACATGGAGTGCGGGCCACACCGGGTGCACTATGGAAGGGGGGACACATGGGTACAAGCAATCGAGGCTCCAGCTGGCAGGGCTCATTAGCACTGGGGAGTCTAGGGACGGGGACGGGGGGGCAATATCAATCCACCTGCCCTCTCCATGGGCGCCTATCCATGTGTTCCCCTGCAGAGTAGGGCACAGTGGTGTGGCTTGTGAGTGAATCTCATCTGATCCCAATGTGTCCATGCTCTCCGGCAGCCAGCCAATTACTCTTCTCCCTGTTTCCTGCATATCACATAATTACACACAACAACCAGGGACGAATTTACACTTCAGGAGCTTGTACTGTAGACAAAAAATTTCTAGTGCCCTAAACCCCACCCCTCAACACAGGCCACACCCCAATCCTTGCCCTTATTTTCTTGTCACATAAAGAGCTAAATAAACATGAACCTAGCAGCGGTGTAATTCAAAGAGTGGGCCTGCCCAGCAAAATCTTGGATAAGGCCTCCTCTGCTTTTATAACAACAACAAAAAATTATAATAATTATAGAGTATATGTCCCTAGTTACCTTACAAAACAGGCTACACACAATCGGGGATGGGGCTACACACAACTAAGTCACCACCTTACATTGCCTCAAGCCACCCCCACCAAGATGAGAAGAGCAGGTGGCAAATGGCAGCGTATGTGGTCAGACCAATTCCCACACCGCCCACCATTCTATTCTCACTTTCACAGGAGTCACTGATTAAGCCTCGGATCTCCGCCCCTAAATACATGCCTGTGGCTGCTGGACTGGTGCCGGTGGTGAGTGACATTGCCCTCCTGCTCTGCTGAGAAAAGGGACATTCGAAAAAGGAGGGGAACTGCCTCTGCCATATAAGGCGCCTGTAGGCACACGTCTACAGTGCCTTATGGTAAACTGGTCCTGCATGACATGCAGAGTTAGGACGAGCACAGATCAGCCAGCTGCTATGGAGGATAGACACACCAAGCTCAGATGATATTCACTCACAAGCCGAACTCAGAGGGACACCCGATTGAGGCCCATGGACAAGGTGGGAGGAATGGGGTTGGCCCCACTCCCGGTACCACTGGACCATCAAACCGTCAGGAAAGTTACCACCAAACAAACAGACAAGGGGTACCACTAGAACAGTGGGGATGTCACATGGGTACCACTGAGTCTATTTTCTATACTAGTTTCACATTTTAAGTTTAATTACTGAAATAAATGGACTTTTGCACAATATTCTAATTTTTCGAGTTTCACCTGTTTATATATCAACCATTGTACGAACAGAAGTAAAATTACATTTTCAGCAACTTTAGGAAGGTGTTTTCTACTCCCTGCTGTTTTAGACGCCAATTTACAAAAAATATTATTGAAGAACGAGAATGTAAATTTGAGCTGAAAATGTTCATAGCATGCAAATTTCTCCTTAGCCTGAGAAGATATTAAAATTTAGCCTAACAAAGCAGTGAAAAGTCACCGAGTTAATATGGGGGCATAGAGGACTTCAGTTTCATGGCAGGGCTAGGTGAATTAAACTTGTTTACCCCCGAGAAGAGGAGATTAAGAGGGGATATGATCACCACCTATAAATATTTAAATGGTCCATTTAGAAAATTAAGTGAAAACTTCTTCAAATTAAGGTCAGAGCAAAAGACCAGAGGGCAAACCTGGAGGATGGAGGGAAAGAGGTTCCATCTGCCGCTCTGCAAGGCGAAAGCTGGGAAATTGTGCAATGTTTCCCCATCACAACTGCTTCTAGTGGTTCCAGAAAGTAAACTTTAGAGGGAAACTGAAGTGAGTAAAATTATTTAAAATAAACACATGACGTAGCTGCAAATGAATATTACATACTAACCTCACCGTCAGTTCCTCTCAGAATCTCACCATTTCCTTCTTACAGTGATCCCTTCCAGTTCTGACAATATTTTGTTAGAACTGAAATATACCAGTTGCTGTCTGTCATATATCAGCAGCTGTCAGTTACAACTGAATGTGCAAGGTAATGTCCATGTTTCCCTATGGCTCAAGTGGGTGATATTACAGTGTAACGGTGTGCTGACCAGGAAGCTGTTATGGGGTAATGGCCATTTTTAAAATGGAGGACAGAGAATTTCATTGATCACAGTGAACAAATAGGACGCAGGAGAGGAGAAAGTGATTGAGGAGTAGACTACACAGGAGGTAAGTATGACCTGTGTATGGTTATTTTGACTTTTTATTTTCAGTTCAGGTTTTCTTTAAAAAGGAACTGGATGTTTTTCTAAAAGAAGAAAACAGAGAGGATTAAATTTAAACTAGAAGGCCGATGCAGAAATGTTATCTTATAGGACAGAATAATTTATTTCTTTGAGGCCTCTTTTACACATTATTATTTATTTATATAGCGCCAGCATATTCCACGGTGCTTTACAAAGCACAATAAGATGACAAGGGGAACATAGATACAACTAACAAGTGTACAGCAGAGTCTCAAGCAGCACAAATATTGTTACAAAAACAGTAAACATTAGGAGGATGACCCTGCCCCTGCGAGCTTACAATCTAAAGGGTAGTGGGAGACACACTAGGTAAGGAAGGGGGTTGGGATGGATGAGGCAGTGAGCCTTTGCCTCTGATTACATTGTGAACAGATATGTAAATAAGGGCTATAAAATGTTATAGGCTTGTCTGAACAAGTGTGTTTGAAGATGCCCAGATTTGGAGCATAATGTGCAGGCTGTGGAAGAGAGTTCCAGATGAGGGATGATGCTCGTGTGAAGTCCTGGATGCGAGCATTATTTATTTTTTATTTATTTTAGTATTTATATAGCACCGACATATTACGCAGCACTGTATAGAGTATATTGTCTTGTCACTAACTGTCCCTCAGAGGGGCTCACAGTCTAGTCCAGCCTTTCTCAACCTTTTTTGACCCGAGGAACCCTTCGGAAAATTTTCAAAACTCGGGGAACCCCTGACGCGTGTGTGTGTGTGTGTGTGTGTGTGTGTGTGTGTGTGTGTGTGTGTGTGTGTGTGTGTGAGTGTGTGTGTGTGTGTGTGTGTGTGTGGGTGTGAGTGTGTGTGTGTGTGTGAGTGTGTGTGTGTGTGTATGTACAGTATATACAAAATTTTCCCTATATTAAAATTGAACCCATTTCCTCTCTATAGTATAGCACCTGTGCCCTCTTTATTTAGTGTTGCCTGCTATGTCCCCCTTAACAGGTATGGCCCCCTTTGTCCCACTTGTTAGCAATTAAGGCTCCCATGTGCCCTTATTATCAAGTGTGGCCCCCATTTGTGTGGCTGCTTTGTCCCCCCAGTGTGTTTGGCTGCTATGTCCCCCTTGTTTGTGGGACTGCTTTGTCCCCCGTTTCTGTGGCTACTATGTTCCCTTGTTTGTGTGGCTTCTTTGTCTGTGTGCTGCTTTGTCCCACTTTTCTGTGGCTGCTTTGTCCCCCCCCTTTCTGTGGCTGCTTTGTGCGTTTGTGTGCTGCTGTCCCCTCTTTCTGTGGCTGCTTTGTCCCCCCTTTCTGTGGCTGCTTTGTGCGTTTGTGTGCTGCTGTCCCCTCTTTCTGTGGCTGCTTTGTCCCCCCTTTCTGTGGCTGCTTTGTGCGTTTGTGTGCTGCTGTTCCCCCTTTCTGTGGCTGCTTTGTGCGTTTGTGTGCTGCTGTCCCCCCTTTCTGTGGCTGCTTTGTCCCCCGTTTCTGTGGCTGCTTTGTGGGTTTGTGTGCTGCTGTCCCCCCTTTCTGTGGCTGCTTTGTGCATTTGTGTGCTGCTGTCCCCCCTTTCTGTGGCTGCTTTGTCCCCCGTTTCTGTGGCTGCTTTTTCCCCTGTTTCTGTGGCTGCTTTGTGAGTTTGTGTGCTGCTGTCCCCCCTTTCTGTAGCTGCTTTGTCCCCCGTTTCTGTGGCTGCTTTGTGGGTTTGTGTGCTGCTGTCCACCCTTTCTGTAGCTGCTTTGTCACCCGTTTCTGTGGCTGCTTTGTGCATTTGTGTGCTGCTGTTCCCCCTTTCTCTGGCTGCTTTAGTCATTAATGTCAGTGCAGAGGAAAAAAAAACCTCATACTTACCATCTGACGTCCTTTCCTCCTTCCTTCAGAATCAGAATCAGAATCAGATTTATTTCGCCAAATACAGCACAGCTATATTCGGAATTTTTTGTGGTACACATGGCATAGACATAGTACAGGAGGAGGACAAGAAGCACAAACACAGACAATTTACAACTGCAGTAAAACTATGGAAAAGCACACTATTTACAGAGCCATGTGACCGAGGCGACCTGCTGGGGCGCCATCTTGGCCAAGAGGGCGCCATCTTGGCCATCTTGGCTTCCTTGAAGCTGGGATTCTGTTAGAACTCCTGCACGTGTCGGAACTATAGAGCTGGCTTCGGGTGATGCGGCTGCTTTATAGATCCATCCGCCGCATCACTCGCAGCAGCTTGAAGGAATCCTTCCGCTGCCGCTGCTGCAAACCTATGGAGAAGCGGGACTATATTGTCCCGCGGAAGTGTCAAATTGACACGAAACCCCTGGAGGGTTCTCGCGGGACCCCAGGGTTCCACGGAACCCTGGTTGAGAATAGCTGGTCTAGTCCCTACCATAGTCATATGTCAATGTATGTATTGTGTAGTGCATGTATCATAGTCTAGGGCCAATTTAGGAGGAAGCCAATCTGTATGTTTTGGGATGTGGGAGGAAACAGGAGTGCCCAGAGGAAACCCACAGAGACACGGGGAGAACATGCAAACTCCTTGCAGATGTTGACCTGGCTGGGATTTAAACCAGGGACCCAGCATGAGAAGAGATGATCAGCTTAGAGGCCAGGAGAATTTGAAGGTTGCGAGAGAGAACACATGATTGCAAGTGTGCATTGTGTTACCCTGTTTAACCGCAGGGTAAGGCAACAGCAATGCAAGTGAATGGGGTATTTTACACTTCCGGCGATGCACCGGAAGTATCCAATCCGCCATAATCCCGTCGCACTGCCTGCAGCGTGTTGCCGCATAAGCCATGCTTTCACATGAATTATGCAGTAATGTGAGTCAATGGGCGATGCAGTAAGTGTAAACGATGGAGCGTGGTGCCACGCGGCGCCCATGTGTGGACTGAGGGAATCTAACTGATGTACTTCCTGTCCGGCAGAGAGTACGTCACTGAGCGGGGGCGGAGCTATGCATATCATCCTGTTCGCCCACTCTGACGCAGGGTCATCTGATTGTAATTTTTGCGTTGTGGTGGGATGCGGCAGGGGTATTGAATCACACTGTAATGCAAAAACCTTGTTTGATGTGCAAAACCACCAGGAAGGGTTAAAGTTAACCCCCATTGGGGGAGGGGTTACGTTAACACACCACGAGGGGGGGGGGACCTGTGTGAGAGCAGGGAGAGGTTAGGCCATGGAAAGACATCTGTAAATCGGCATTTTACTACGTGAATGGGGTAGTGAAATATCAGTAAATTTACCTATATGCTACTGCCGGCTATTCCCTGTGCTATTTTCAACAGGCTCCTTTATCAAAAGTATGCGCTATGGGGGTCCTCTCCACCTCCCCCTCTGCAGAGTAGTACAGTGGAGCAGTGGAATATTTACTTGATCCAGCACTGCTCCTAATCTCCTGTATTCTTCCCATCGAAAGGGCTCTCCATGCTTGCATACATCTGACTCGGGCCATTTTTAGGCACAGGCATTACAGGCCATTGCCTGAAGTGGTCCTGGGGGCGCCATGCCCCTGGATTAAGCAACATCCCCAAAAGAAGCTCCACCCCCAGAGTAAGCCCCACCCCACAGGTGCTCTATCACCTGCTTCTGGTTTGTGTGTGCAGCAGCAGGAAGTTTTGTGTCCTGAAAAGCAGCAGCATCTCAGGTCCCTGGAAACAGACATATGAAACCAATCTTTGCCTATCTCAACCGCCACCTTACATTAAATATACCCACACCTCAAACTGAGGGAGCAGTCCCACCAAAAGGTATACATGTAATAATAAATAAAAATAACGGTGGGAAAGTTCACAGGTACTTGCAAAAATAGAAAAAAGCTTTATTGTGACACCAACTCCATAAAGAGTAAACAAGGAAACAGACATCACAAGGTCCAGATAGCAGAAGTTCCAGGCACTCGCCACTGTGTCCCTCTGTGCCACCACTCTCTTCCCCCTGTGCCTCCTACTGCCCCCCTTTGTGCCTCCTTCAGTCCTCCGTGCCACCTCTGCCCACTTGTGTGTCATTGTGTTCCCCTGTGCCACCTTTTGTCCCCTTGTGCCTCCTTCTGTCCCTTTGTGCTACATTTACCCCCTCTGTCTTACTGTGCATCCTTCTGTCCCCTTTTGTGCCTCCTTCTGTCTCTCTCTGCCTTCTCCTGCCCCCGTGTTCCTCCCTTAGTCCCTCTCAGCCTCCTTCTGTGCCTTTTTCTGTCCCCGTTCCTCTGTTAGTCCTTCTCAGCCTCCTTCTGTCTCCCTGTGCCACTTTCTGTCCTCCTGCCCCTCCTTCTGTCCCCCTTTGTGCCTCCTTCTGTCCCAGCTTCTGCAGAAGCTGATGTTCACTTGAAGGACAACTGAAGTGAGAGAGATGTCCTGCTGATCTTTTGCCTCTAATACTTTTAGCCATAGCCCCTGAACAAGCATGCAGCAGATCAGGTGTATCGGCCATTATTGTCTGACAAGATTAGCTGCATGCTTGTTTCAAGTGTGATTCAGACACTACAGCAGCCAAATAGATCAGCAGGGCTGCCAGACAACTGGTATTGTTTAAAAGGAAATAAATATGGCAGCCTCCATATCACCCTCACTTCAGTTGTCCTTTAATCACATAGCTACTCACCTGGTGTCGGACTGGGAGCTGAAAAACCTGAGGAAATCCATTTGCTGGCCAAGCAGCGGTAATCAGGTGTTGCTGCTCACAGTGAAGACTTGCTGCAGGTTTCTATTGGGAGGGATAACACAGGGTTACTGATGCTTGGCCAGCAGGTGGATTTCCTCAGTTTTTCCACCCATCTGACCAACACTGTACTCACCAGTAGATCTGCTGGCTGCAGGAGAGAGTCAGAGCCTGCAGCTACCTCACTGCTGCTGCCTGTGTCTCAGAGGCCAGCATAGAGATAATTAGTGATGAGCCAATCAGAGGCTCCCTGGCACTTGGAGGCAGAGCCGGGACAAGGTCTTCCAGCACCCAAGGCTGAGACACCAAAGTGCGCCCCCCCATCCCTCCCACCCCAGCCGTCACACACTGATTGCTATTAGACTAAGAGGCACCCCAGGGTCCCCAACACCTTAATCTCTAGTTATCTGGCTTGCAGTCACTTCCATGTATCTCCTTTTCTTATTTCTTTCTGCTTCAAACACAATTAGGAATGACAGCTGAATGAACTGTGCGCCCCCTCCTACACTGCGCCCCCTCCTACACTGCACCCTATGCCTCGGCCCGGCCCTGCTTGGAGGGCTCTATGCTGTATGGAAAGCAGGTGGCAGCAGTGAGGATGGCTGTGTGAAGCTGCACCTCTCCTGCCAGCCACTGCCCTTGCAGTGCTGAGCCCAGGAGGCGGGTGGGAGGCTCTACACTGTATGGACAGCAGGTGGCAGCAGTGAGGATGGCTGTAGGAAGCTTCACCTCTCCTGCCAGCCAGAGATGTCTGTGTCCTGCAGTGCTGAGCTCAGGAGGCTGGTGGGAGTCTCTACACTGTATGGACAGCAGGTGGCAGCAGTGAGGATGGCTGTAGGAAGCTGCACCTCTCCTGCCAGCCAGAGATGTCTGTGTCCTGCAGTGCTGAGCCCAGGAAGCTGGAGGTAACAGGCCTGGTCAGAGGGGAGCCTGGAAGAGAGCAGGGAGAGGAGAGCCAGCAGAGAGGGTAGGTGGAACTGGCACTCATTATATATTGCTGCCCACTATAGCTGTACAATCACTGACTATACACCCCCTGCTACCTGACACCCACTCTCTCTCACTCACTACTTGTTACCCACAGAATCCCAACTGGTTGTACCCACCACCTGTCACTACTGGCTGCCTGTTACTAGCTACTTACCTGCCACTAAAACCTGGTGATCATTACCTGTCTGCCAATAAAATGTATCATTAAAGGAAACCTGTAATGCCATAAAAAAGAGTCGTACTTACCTGGGGCTTCTATCGGCACCCTACAGACGTCGGAACAAAACGATCCTCCAGTCACTCTGTGCAGGTCACTTTCGCTTTTCCCGTCGTCTGGAGTGTCCTGCACAGGCGCAGTCGTTATTTTCTCTTTTAGAGCCTACGCAGAACACTGCCGGCTACGGGAGTGCAAACTAGGATGTGCGCGGTCAGGGCCACACAGGCACAATGGAAGTCGACTTACAAGTCGACGAAAGTGAAACTTGGCCAAGACGGGGACCAAAGGATTGGTGAGTGACGGCGCGGGCACAGAGTGGCTGCAGGAACCTGGCAGAAGCCACAGGTAAGTGAAACACTTTTTTTTTACAGCACTACACGTTTCCTTTAACCTCTTGAGGACTGCAGGGTTAACCCCCCTAGTGACCAGGCCATTTTTAGTCAAATTGGCCACTGCAGCTTTAAGGCCAAGCTGCAGAGCCGCACAACACAGCACACAAGTGATTCCCCCTCCCCTTTTCTCCCCACCAACAGAGCTCTCTGTTGGTGGGGTCTGATCGCTCCCCCCATGTTTATTTGTTTTTTAATAAATATTTTTTATTTTTTTTTTATAAAAATCCCTGTTTCTTTAAAACCCTTCCATCCCTCCTTCCCTCCCTCCCCACAGCCAGCCAATTACGGCGATCGGCTGTCATAGGCTTCTGCCTATGAGAGCCGATCGCTCTCTTGTCCCCCAGGGGGACAGCCGTGTCACACGGCTGTCCCCAGTGCAGCGCTGCTGCTGATCGCAGCGCTGCACCTAGTAAATAGACGGCGTGATCGCCGTCTAACAGTCTCCCGAGCGGCAATAGCCACTCGGAGACTGAAGAGGGGGCGGAGCTCCGCCCTCCGAGCATGAGATGCGATCTCATGCAAATTACAGCCCCAGGACTTTACGCCAATCGGCGTTAGGCGGTCCTGGGGCTGCCGCCACAACCATCGGCGTGACGCGGTCGGAAAAAGGTTAAAAAGGCAGGACTGTGCCATTGCCAATTAGCAGGCATAAGTCCGTAGCACTCGTTATGCTACTCTGATATGGCGTGTTAACTTTGATAACGGGCTTGATTCACTAAACCGCGATAACTCATATCACGGCCGCACTAGCGTTTTCACGCGATTACAAATTGTCGCGCTGTTGCGATTTTTCCACAAGCAACAGTAAAAATTTTCTCGCGCAATCGTGGGCAGAAATTTGCGATTGCGCGCAGCTGTGATATGAGTTATCAAGGTCTAGTGAATCAAGCCCAATGTGTGATAACTTTGGTAACGTGTGATAACTTTGGTAACGTGTGATAACTTTGGTAACGTGTGATAACTTTGGTAACGTGTGATAACTTTGGTAACGTGTGATAACTTTGGTAACGTGTGATAACTTTGGTAACATGTGATAACTTTGGTAACGTGTGATAACTTTGGTAACATGTGATAACTTTGGTAACGTGTGATAACTTTGGTAACGTGTGATAACTTTGGTAACATGTGATAACTTTGGTAACATGTGATAACTTTGGTAACATGTGATAACTTTGGTAACATGTGATAACTTTGGTAACGTGTGATAACTTTGGTAACGTGTGATAACTTTGGTAACATGGAATAACTTTGGTAACGTGTGATAACTTTGGTAACGTGTGATAACTTTGGTAACGTGTGATAACTTTGATAAGGTGTGATATTTGTCCTATCATGGTTTAGTGAATCAAGCCCATCACGTGAAGTGATGCTTTTTCCGAGCATGAGATGCGATCTCATGCAAATTACAGCCCCAGGACTTTACGCCAATCGGCGTTAGGCGGTCCTGGGGCTGCCGCCACAACCATCGGCGTGACGCGGTCGGAAAAAGGTTAAAAAGGCAGGACTGTGCCATTGCCAATTAGCAGGCATAAGTCCGTAGCACTCGTTATGCTACTCTGATATGGCGTGTTAACTTTGATAACGGGCTTGATTCACTAAACCGCGATAACTCATATCACGGCCGCACTAGCGTTTTCACGCGATTACAAATTGTCGCGCTGTTGCGATTTTTCCACAAGCAACAGTAAAAATTTTCTCGCGCAATCGTGGGCAGAAATTTGCGATTGCGCGCAGCCGTGATATGAGTTATCAAGGTCTAGTGAATCAAGCCCAATGTGTGATAACTTTGGTAACGTGTGATAACTTTGGTAACGTGTGATAACTTTGGTAACGTGTGATAACTTTGGTAACGTGTGATAACTTTGGTAACATGTGATAACTTTGGTAACGTGTGATAACTTTGGTAACATGTGATAACTTTGGTAACATGTGATAACTTTGGTAACATGTGATAACTTTGGTAACATGTGATAACTTTGGTAACATGTGATAACTTTGGTAACGTGTGATAACTTTGGTAACGTGTGATAATTTTGGTAACGTGTGATAACTTTGGTAACATGGGATAACTTTGGTAACGTGTGATAACTTTGGTAACATGGAATAACTTTGGTAACGTGTGATAACTTTGGTAACGTGTGATAACTTTGGTAACGTGTGATAACTTTGATAAGGTGTGATATTTGTCCTATCATGGTTTAGTGAATCAAGCCCATCACGTGAAGTGATGCTTTTCACGTGAAAACGTTGGCGAGCGGAAGTTCGCGTGATAAATGCTGTGATAGCAGTTATCACGCTTTAGTGATTCAAGCCCAAAGTGTGCTGCCAGGAAGATCAGACCAGACACAGTGCTGGAGCAGGTAAATATTATGCTTCACTGACCGGGCCGGAGCTACCATAGGAAAAAATGGGCAATTGCCCCAGGGCCCCCGAGCCTGTAGGGGCCCCCAAGGTGTCCCTCCCCTATCTTAACTGTTGCTCCCCAGGGACTCTGCAGAGTCTGTTAAGTTGGATGCTCATTCAGATTCTGCATAATTAAAGGCGGAAATCGTATTTCAGTGGATATCCGATTTACGGCAGCTCGGTAACTTTAGCCCCTTCACAGAACTCGGAAGCATTGGACCGATCAGAGACTGCAGAATTGGATTACCGCTGTAATTTTAGACCAATCACGAGACTCAGATCCTACCGAGTATTCCTTGTGATTGGCCTAAAGTTTCCGTGGTATTCCAGTTACCTGGGTAAGATTCAGTATTCTCTGATTGGTCCAATACTTTTGAGTCAACTCGGAGACAATCAGAGAGTGCAAAAATACACTCCTCTGCAATTGGTATTGGTGGAGATCGGAATTTCGGTGGAATCAGCGGAATCAGTAATCAGCATTTCCCACCATACCTAATGCCGAGCGAGCAACTGATTTACTGCTTGGCACTCACAGCTCCTCCCAGGAGCATAACTAGAAATCACTGGGCCCTCCTGCGAAACTTTGGCTGGGGCCCCCTCCCCCTGCACACTGTATAGGGACTGTCTACAAATCTTTGTCTATAAGCCTTTGTATGATTCAGTATTAGTGGCTGAGCAGATGCAATCATTACAACAACTGTGCAGAGAGCAGAAAGCTTTTCTTCTCCTTGCCCTTAGTTGTCAGTCTCTCAGGGCGGGACCCCCTGTGGCTTCTGGGCCCCCCTGCGGTTGCATCTCTTGCAGGGTTTATTGTTACGCCCCTGGCTCCTCCACCAGCCATATGAAAATGTTAATGCGAGCACTGGGATCCCCCTTCTCTGAGCACCAACTCCTATCGCTGTCAGCAGTAGGTAGCAACATAACAAAGAGAGGGACACCACGAGCCAAATATAGTGTAGTATGTACTGGTAATATGGGATGAAGTTGGTGGAGTAAACATAAATATACTCACAAAGCTGGGTTACCTCAAAGGCAACCACTGTAACAGCAGGTGGGGAGATTAGACCTGACCCCAAACAGGATTAAGCAGTCGCTCTCCGTAGATCAGGAAAAAAGGGGATGACACCCCTCCACCAAGGGTGGACTTAGAACAATATAACAGGGATACAGAGGCACCAGAAGAATAAAAATGTCTAAAGAGTTTAAAATTTGTGGAGGCGCTTGGCTCAGCTACAGACCTGCACTGTACCTACTCCTACCTATTGTCTGATGAAGTGGGGTCATACCTGCGAAAAGCGTTGCATTTTTCCCCTGGAGTATGTAAATAAATTTGTTCTGCTAAACTTTGTTGGCGTATCTTGTGTCTGTTTGGAAGAGGTAAGTCCACCACTGCCCCCACAAATTTTTAAACTTTTTAGACATTTTTCTTCTTCTGGCGCCTCTGTATCCCTGGTACATAGGTAGCAACATAGTCTCCCCAACCTTGCAAAGCACCATGCCTGGTGCTGGTGGGCACAGACGCTCTCTGGATATCCCCTGGCCTGGTGTGGTATGAAGTAATGAAGAGTCTATAGTGTTTTGTTTTGTTTTTTTTCTTTTTCGATCATCTTGAAATCAGAGGGCAGAGATAAACAACCCTGCCTTAGCTAATGAACTCTTGAGAAAAAAATAAGATGAAACAAGTATTAAAGGTACAAGAAATATGTTCTTAATCAATCCCTATGTACAGGGATGGATTTACCATAAGGCACTAAAGGCATGTGCCTACAGGCGCAGGATCATGGCAACAGAGTAGCATAGCGAGCTCTGCAAACGTATGCCTTCTAATTGCCATTGGCAATGAGAGCTCCACTCGTCCTGCCCTGAGCCCCTGCGGGTCCAATCACTTTCAAGGACATTATCCCCGTACTTTGATTGGCCCAATAGGCTGCCTGTCACTTGACAGGAAACTTGACAGGCAACCTATTGGGCCGATCAAAGTGCAGGGTTAATGTCCTTTAAAGTGATTGGACCCGCAGGGGCTCAGGGCGGGACGAGTGGAGCTCTCGTCATTGCCAATGCCAATTAGAAGGCATAAGTTCGTAGCGCTCGCTATGCTGCTCTGATAAGGCGTGTTAACTTTTATAAGGCGTGTTATCTCTGATAAGGAGTGTTAACTTGGATAAGGCATGTTAACTCTGATGAGGCATGCTATTTGTCTTAGTGAATCAAGCCCCATGAGCAGGGACGGATCTGGGGGGGGGGGGGGGGGGGCAAGCGGGTATCTTGCCCCAGGCGCAGTTTGTTGAATTCTTAAAAAGGCGGCAAAATGAATGGCAGTTTAGGCGCCAAAAACTGACCTTTAGGCGCCAAAACCTGACCTTGCCCCAGGCGCTACTTGGTCTTGATCCGGCCCTGCCCATGAGTGATATGCATTTGTTTTTTCTATGTAGAATCCATCAAATTGCCCTTTAAAATAAATGTTAACCAAGCAATGCTTTTATGTACTTATTGCTTCCTTGTTCACATATCACAAATAGGACAGCTACAGTGACGTAGCAAAAAGGGGTGCAGAGATTGCCACCGCACTTGGGCCTTTTGGGGCCCCTGAGGGGCCCTCTCTCAAACACAGTATTAGCTCTCTATTGATACAGTGCTGGTAATAATCAATTATATAGATGCTTTGAATAGTAGTAGTCATTAGCACACTGTTCCCCATCCCCTTCTTGCACCTCTGACACTGTAGTTGCCATTGGCCGGTTTTGGTGCACCTTAGCAATTGTTATGTACAGAGTGCTTGGGGGGCCCCATTGTAAAACTTGCACCGGGGCTCACAGCGCCTTAGCAATGCCACTGGACAGTTACAGAGGGTTCAATCCTACATATTAAAAACCTAATTCCTGTTCAGTACTCAGCATTCTCGCTTAAAGGACAACTGAAGCAAGAAGAGTATGGAGGCTGCAATATTTATTTCCTTTTAAGCAATACCAGTTTCCTGGCAGCCCTGCTGATCCTCTGCCTCTAATACTTTTAGCCATAGCCCCTGAACAAGCATGCAGCAGATCAGGGGTTTCTGACATTATTGTCAGATCTGACAAGATTAGCTGCAGCAGGACTGCCAGGCGACTGCTATGCTATTGTTTAAAGTGGACCTGAACTCTTTCACACGACAGAGGGAAAACATAGAAATGCACCCGGTATGTATTAACCTCCCTGGCTTTCAATTTTCCCAGGATTTCTGTGCAATAAGTGATCCAATTAATTTTCATAACTTTTTTTTCCTGTAACTTGCCAAAGTGTGTCAAGCAAGGGTCTAGTATATACTACAGGTATTGATGTGTATGTACATCAATACTGTTCACAGCATGTTTTGTATTGACGTGTATATCATATCCATCAATACTGCTGGGGAGGTTAAGAAAGTTAAGCCTGCCTAATTCCCCCCTCATCTCTTCACACAAGTTGTAATTTGATCTCTCAGCTGTGTCAGCTGGCTGCCTCGGCAGTGCAGCTAATTTGTACACACAGGATGTTAACCCTTAAATTGAAAAGAGGCGGCACACCACTGGCTGCAAAGATGCTTATATTTGAGAACAGAAGGACTACATGTTACGGACACACAGGTCCTTCATCAGGTGCATAACGGTTATGCACCTGA